>NW_007577998.1:73893-129370 GCF_000690725.1 Stegastes partitus
AAAAAAAAAAAAACAGAGGAACAATAGCAACACAAAAAAATCTTGTCTATTGAACAATTCACTTTTCCAGTCTGTGGATACCGCTCTAACTAAGTACAGCACTTTGAGAATTGTTCACATCGGACGGACTGAAGAGGGAGGCAAGACCTGTGGACCGGGTTTTCCCTCGCAAGTCTGAATCGGCTCTCTCGCTACTTATCCCGTGAAAAAAAAAAGAGAAAAAAAAAAGAAAAGAGAAAACCAACCCTGAAGGATAACACGCTTGGACGTTTATTTCCCTAATTTCGCAGGAGGCTCTTTTTCACGCAAATTGTCCTAAATGTTTGGGATTCAGGAAACTATACCGCGGGGTGGGACGACGATGAAGGAGGAACCGCTGGGTGGACTGAACTCGGTCCGCTCCTGGATGCACACAGCTGGGGTGGTGGATGCAAACACAGCCGCCCAAAGGTACGCATGCCAAAAAGCATCTGATTTTTCTCACGCATTCCCTCCTCATCATATCGACCCCTCAATCCCCTGAATACTCTGTATCAATTACGGTCTCCCAATAAATGCCCCCCCTTCGGCTTTTCCCTTCTTTCATTACATCAGATTACCCATTATTGTGACAAATCAAGAAATCTCCCCCGTATACTCCAAAAGCGTGCTTCTGCATCTCCAATGTTTTTTCCATCAGCTTCTTCTCCATCATCTTAGTATCCCCGGTGTCCGGTGCTTAACCGAGATGGTCTCTTGTTTTCTCCCCGCAGCGGTGTCGGCTTGGCACGGGCACATTATGAAAAGCAGCCCCCTTCCAACCTCAGAAAATCCAATTTTTTCCATTTCGTCCTGGCGCTGTATGACAGACAGGGTCAGCCCGTGGAGATCGAAAGGACAGCTTTTGTGGACTTTGTGGAGAAAGAAAAAGTAAGCGGCGCATTTTTTTTATTTTTTTATTTTTTTTATAGAAATACATGCAAGCCCCTGTACATAATCAGCACATGTATCGAAATTATGTTCTCTTGAAATGGCAATAGGGGGAAACTAAAGAGGGGGGAAGTCACGTGTAATATTGATTTATTAAAAAAACAACAACACTCAATTCGGTTGATGACAAGTGGGTCGTTTTTTTTTTTACAACTAAAAGCACAGAAACTCTATAATACGCAGACATGTGGCAGGTGGCAGACAGTTTGTTTTTATTCATGCCTGATTCTCACAAACTGTTTGTTTTCTGCAGGAACCAACCAGTGAAAAAACTAACAATGGGATACATTACAAACTACAGTTATTGTACAGCAACGGTGAGTCCAAGTGTCACCAATATTTTGCAAACGCATGAAACACGAGTTGGAGTGTGTGCATGAAAACACACATGTTAGTGATAATAATAATAATAATACAGGAGAATATCTGCATCCTTGTCTGAGCTCTTGATATTTTTTTATGACTTGTCACCAAACTTTTTTTTCTTCTTCTTCTATTTCTTTATTTAATTCACTCCCTGCAATTTCTTAAAAATTAACCAAGTGCTCCTCTTCTCCTCCTCTCCCCAGGCGTCAGAACAGAACAGGATCTTTACATACGATTAATCGATTCCATGACGAAGCAGGTAAGCTGCTGTTACACTTCTTCTTCTTCTTTTTACGCACAGTGCAATCTTTCCCACGTCCACGCTTCACTTGTGTAAAAACCTTAACACGCCGTGCAAAATCGTCACCCCTCACATCCTTCTCGGTTTAAAAAAAAAGAAAAAAGAAAATGTATGCAAAATGCAGTTGTGGCACAAAATAAAATCAAATTAGCGGTGTAATAAGAAGGGACAGCTTCCATTTTGACTGTTTACCTTTGACCATATCATATTGCAACGACTCTAAAGTCAATTTCACTCCGCCAGAGTTGGGCTTCTTCTTTGTAGGCTCAGTTTGTCCAGCATTAAAATTTAAACACTACCTCTGCTCCATATGATCTGATTTGACTTTCCCAGCAAAGAGTCAGAGGTGAAGCTCTAAACATATTTTCAAAAAAAAATTTGCATTAAGTGCTGTGTGTTTTTTTTAAATAAAAATAAATGTTCCTGCTGAGGTGCATTTCATCCATCATCCTTCCTGACTAAAAAAACACACTGGGGTGACTTTTAACCCACGCGTAAAAAAAAAAAAAGAAAAAAAGCAATGACCTGATAAGTGCATTTTAATCCAGCGCAAAGATCAGCAGACTTAATTATAATTAGAGAAATAAAATCAGACGTGCAGATTTCAGCTCTCCTGCTTTTTTTTTCTTTATTATTAAACAGGAGGTTTAGGTAGAAGCTTTTTTTTTCTTTCCTGGATAGAGCCGTGAAAAGCCTGGACCACTGGTCACAGACAACATTCCTGTGCGAATGATCCGAGTCAATGACGCAGAACAAGCAATTTATGGATTTCTGTTTCTACAGCTGCAAATAGCGACATAAATCAAACCAATATAGATAATCGCCCAGTTCCCAGAAAGAGGTAAAAAAAAAAAAAAAACACACATCAGGTCAAGTAGGACATCTTTTAGAAGCGGGAGAGTGATGCGACCTGGTTCAGATATGTCACTTTTTTCTCAAAGTCATTGGCCTGAAGCGTGCCAGTAAAAAAAAAATATCAGAATTTATTAATGGCAGCACAACATAAAATATCAACCCCCACCAATCCAAGGAAATTACCATGTTTATTTCTTGTATTTATTTGTGATTATGTAAAAAAAAATATAGTGTCAATAACGCGCTGCTTTGCTTGCATTTACACTTGGTGCCGGTTCAGTACGAGGGAGTAAAGTGTCTATCCTTAGAAATGGAAGAAGGAGGGAGAGAGGGAGATCGAGGGAGGGAGAGAAGAGCGGCAGAACTGATAGCTCCACGCCATCTGTTTCAGCCAATGCTCAAAAATTACTCAACCGTACCGCCAGACACCGCTTTTTATCCACAGAAAGATCATTGTTAGCGGCTCAAAATAAACAACAGATTGCCCATTAACACTTTCCCCCAAATATCCCCAGATTATAAGCATATTGATGACACTTCTATTGGATCTCTCCTTATGAAAATCTCTCTGTCTCCCTCTCCCTCCTCTCTTTCTCTGTCTGTCTGAGCCACAGGATATTACTGAGATTAATAAAAAAAAAATATTACAGTTTATTATTTTTTATTAGAATTATAAGTGCCATTAATTTTATATTTATATTTATTTTTTAAAATATTATTGCTGCCACTAAAATGCTGTTGTTTTTTTGGCCATGCATGTCAGTGATATTAGTTGTAATTGTCAATTTATGCTTATATAAATCAATACAATGTGTAACACAAGGGGATTGCTGGGATTATCTTAATCATATTTCTTACTTAGCCTTTGCTCTCGTCTAATATATCGTGCTGCTCTGACATCATGTGCATTCTGACTTATTTTATTAATTGCAAAAAAAAAAAAACAGCAGTAGATGTCTCATTATTTGCAAATTGGTGTAAATGAATATGTGCTTAAGGGACGACTGTGTTTTCACTTTGCTTCCATCTCGTTTTTGTTTCAAAGGCCATAGTTTATGAGGGTCAAGACAAGAATCCAGAAATGTGCAGAGTTCTTCTTACTCATGAAATTATGTGCAGGTAAGCATTCTTTTTTTTCTCTATTTTTTTTTTTGGTGCTTTTGCTCTGTTCGTTTTGCAGATCTAGGCAAAAAGTAATTCCCTCCCCTTCAATAAGTTTTGACACTCATGATGTGATGCAGCAATCCACACTGTCCTGTGGTCCTTCAGCAGCCACAGAGAGAGAAGCAGAGAGCTGCTGTCATTTCTAACTTTGATATGATGTGATTCAACTTTGATATGAATATGACAGTGAAAATGAACCCACTGTCTTCTCTCACTGAGGGGAAATTGACTGTATAATAAACAGCCAGTGACAAAGTGTACAAGTTCTGCTTTATTTTAAAAAAAGCAAAATGTAGTTGTTTTTTTTTTGTACATTTTAAGAATTGTACGTCAGCATTTAAACCTGCCAGAGACAATGTGTTTCCTGTCATGCATAAACGCTGCATGCTATGTAGGATTTTTTTTTTTTTCTCCCTCCTCCTTCTTTTTAAGCACAGACTCAGTTCTCGGTTGATCCCACCTGTCAACAATGATCAGCAAGCCTTTTAGTGTCATTTAACCACATAAATCTCAACTGCTCATATTGCGCTGCTATTCAGCGGTGTCATTGATACTAAAAGGAAAAACGCCTTTTGTTGTTATTGTTGAGCTCAGCATGAGCTTTGTGAACATTGAATTCGGATACTGTCGGTTAACCTCTCCTTTGTTGCACCGGTGCATTGTTCAAGTTACTGGTTGAGAGCAAGTGCAGCATGAGAGCTGAGAATGATTTGTCTTTTTCCATGCATAAACTCATCACTCACGCTCAATTTATACGTGCATCCATCACTTATTTGTGACACGTTGAATATGGCCGTGCTCTAGAGGTAATTTTTTTTTTTTTTTTTTGTCAAGAAGAAGAAGAAGAAGAAGTGCATTTTGCTGCTGAATAAAAGAACTACTACAACTGCTGCCTATTATCACATCAGACGATACACATAATAAGAAGAGAGCTGATATATTATCTTGCTGGATCTTATTTTTTTTAAGGCTTGCAGTACACAAGTTTTTGAATTATATTTTTGCGTTAATACTTTGCAGCTATAAAACATATCTTTATTATTGCATCTAGAAAGTCATGTAAATCAGGGATATTTAAATAGCGTGTGCTTGACTGACAGTAGCTTTGCACCAAATCTTTGTTTTTCTTTCTGCGCCATATGGCATAAATCAATCTTATTCACATATGTTTATATGTTTTCATTTCAAATGGAAGCTGGGATGATGTATTTGTTTATTTTTGCAGTCTTGATTCAAGTCCCAATCAAAGAAGTGAAAGGCAGCTAGCTATAGGCTTAGGGAGGAGATGGTTGAAACATGTGGTGGAAGATAGATTAGTGCTTTTGAGGCCATAATTGATAAATGCCCTGCAGAAATATTGGTTGAGGGTGGCACCTTGCATCTCCCTCAGAAATAGCAGCTTGGCAATTAGAGGTAAACAAAAGCTGAAGCTGTGAAAAGTGACTCCCCTGCCTCCTGGCCCAATCCCCACTCCCCTCCCCTCCAACACTAAGCCAAACAACACAACATGTTGTTTTCACCATTTTTATCAGCCATCAGCATCAATGGAATGGATAGATTGAGTGAAGGAAATCTCGTGGCACTTTTTTTTTTTCCTTCTTCTTCCTCCCCACTATCAGAACCGCTCAGATGCATGTAATAAATGTATGTGGTTTTGTGTGCATTATTTATTTATTTTCATTTATTTAACAAAGTATTGCTGCTCCTAAAATGCGCTTTCTATGTTTTCTGCAGCCGATGCTGTGACAAGAAAAGCTGTGGAAACAGGAACGAGACTCCATCAGACCCAGTGATCATTGACAGGTAGGCTGTGTGCAGGGCTTTCTTTTTTTTTTTTTTTGTGAACGAGGAATGAGTAAGTGAATGAGTGAGTGTCAGACTGACTAAATGGATGAGTGACTGAGCGGATGAGCAGGCACATGGAAGAGCTAGTGAACAAATTAGTTCCCTCCCAGTGTACCAGACGGCCCAGTTGGGCTGACTTGCATCTTATAGCCCACAGTGTGGGAACTGTGGGTGATTCTGTGTGACTGGCTGAGGGGCGTCTTTCCCAGGTACCTGTGCACTGAGGGGCGGTCACCACCTGGATAGGGTTTGTTCAATCACAGGTGGTTCAATCACTAGAGGATCATGCTGGGAATACACCTAATTAGCTTAGGCAACTTCACATTTATTTGGCTGGCTTCCTTTCTTTGTTTATGACAGTGATGCTTACACTGTCAATAGTTGTTTTCCATTGACTGTTTCCTTCTCTCAAGTTAGCTGTGAGCTAGATGCCATTAAAGTTTTGTTTTAGGAGGGATAAACATTTTATGTCGGCTGTTTTGTTCTGCACCTTCGGGGAAGTTACATCTGCCACATTTATATTACCTTCACCACTTTGCTAAAGAGGGAGAATAAATGGCCCTTCTTTCAGGCATTGACATTTTTGTCACATTGTGGAGCTATAGGTCTTGGTCAGCGTGAATATGTTTAGGTTGCGTGTGTGTGTGTGTGTTTATGTGTGTGTGGTGGATATAGAGGTGAGGCAGGGGGTGTAGTTTGAGCGTCGATCTCAATGTAACTCTCACCACGTAGTAGGGAGAGACAGCAATGCTAATGTTTGACTAGCCGGAATCACTGTTTGCTTAGTGGAGAATGCCTGGTATCTGACAGAGGGGACAACTCTCTTATTAGTAATCAAATAGGGCTGAGCAGTTGTTGCTGCCACTCCACTCCAGCGGCTTCTCATGCATCAGGAAGTAGGAGCTGGCTGCCCTGGGAGCCTGGATGGATTACCAGAGCTACTGCTGTCTGAACTCAAACTCACACAGACACACATGTAGATGGACGCAGATGCACACTCAGACGAGGACACGAATGAACGCAGACAGACAGACACCCACGCACGAGCGTGCACGTCACGGCATACCCCGCGTGTGTGTTGTTTATGCCGTTGCTGTGGTGAATGTTTATATTCTTTATGACAGGGCATGCACAAGAAAAAACCACTGAGGTGTTTAGGACAGGGCAGGGATTGAGTTTTTAAATTGTATTTTTTTTCCCTCCTTGCTGCGTGTGTGTGTGTGTGATACCACGTGGATTTCTTAATTCATTAGTCAGGTGTATTTGTTCGTGGCGGGCATTAACATATAACTTGAGACGTCTACTTCGCCTGATTTCCGCCGCTTTCATGTTTGCTTTGTGTTGCTCTGCTGCCTTTTACTGTTTAGAGTTTCGCACGCCATTGTTCTTCAATCTGCGGGACAAAACATGTAACTTAAGTACAATAAGCAAAATGAATGCATGGAGAATTAAAGTCAAGAAGAGGGGTGGGAAAAAAAAAGAGCAGGGGAGAAAAAAGAAGCGGATGGATATTGTAAGCTCAACTGGCTCAGGGAGGGCTCGGATTTTCATTGTGACGAGTCTGAATAGGAGTAGAGTATCCCTTTCCTTGCACAATGAGCAGCTCTGTTGAAACACAAAAGCATATGTTCCTCATTAGACCCTCCCATTGTCTCCATGTCGTAACTATGAGCCCGTCAGCTCACCCTAACAGACCCACACAGGTTCCCAGTGACTGAAGGAGGCTTGCAGAGAGGGGTGCTTGTGAAAGGTTGCAGGGTTTAGCAAGAGTTACAGACATGACCAGAGCACAGCGCAAGGCTTGCTACATACGATTATTTACTGCAATTACTCGACTATTCCCGCTGTGCATATGGGTAAGCTTTTAGTTAAGGCTTCCATGTTTTACAGCCATTTCTGTTACATCTGTCATTTTCTCATGCACATCATTACAGGCACCTGTGCTGCGGTCGCTGCTGGCAGAAACTGATTATTTCCAATTGAGTAGAACATAGTTGAGTGACATAAACCTAGAGGAGAGGTTTGATTGTTGGATCAGGCACGTCTCATCTGTCTACAATTACAGTATGAAAACCAGCTAGCACTGCCACATTTCCTAGAGAAACAGTAGCATGGCCGAAAACCTTAAGAAACAGATTTGGAGTGAATCATTGATGGCATTCATTCTCTGTAACATTTTCCCAGATGGTAAGAGGGGAAAGCGCACACAGCTAGCTGGCATCTAGCAAGACATTAACTGGCGTTCCCATGGATCTGGCATATCCAACGGAGTTTGGGAAACTTATCATTCCAAATGTGTCCTATTTTCCTGCGGTCAAGCCAGACATCTGTTTACCCTATTTTCTCTCAGAGTTTTGATACAGATTTTCACTCAGATTTTTGAAGAGGAAGGATTCTCTTTAAAAAAAAGTTGGTTAGATATAGGCCCAACAGCTGTCACAAAGTTTCAGCACCGCTTGGTCTTTAAATATTTCAGCACTTACATTTGATGCCCTTGCATTATTCATACTCATTTTTTGGATGAAGAAAGGCCCTATTTTTGTTGCATTAGGGTGGCTTTATATGTTTCGAGACTCAAGTTTCAATATCTTTTGAAAAAGTCAGTACATATTACGCTCTACAAAAATAAAAAAAGAGAAACTCTATTGTCTGCGAGTGAGCGCGCTGCTTTTTTTTTTTTTTTCCTCTCTCCCCACCTCTCTCTCCTCCGACATCGAATCAAGAAAGTAAAAATGTCAAAGTCAGCTGGTGGTTACATTAAATAAAAGAAACAGTAAATTTATCTAGTGACTAATTGCAGCGTTGTTGCTCTCGCTGCATCACTTTGCAGTTCGCTATAATCATCTCTCCCCTTTATAAATCCAGCAGTGCTACAGATGTCACATTTATAAGTTAATGGTGCTTTAAAGTAAGTGAGGGTGTAGGTTTATTTAGTCGGTAATTTGAGTCTTTAGAATTATAGTGATGAGGTACCCAATATCTGATTAGATGGTTTTCCCATTTACAGTACACGTCGTGTATCGCCAAACATAACTCAATTTACGATGACTCTTCTCGTCTGGTATCTGTCTTCACTCTTGCATATTGACTTTGTCTTCTCTTGTGTGAAAGATTAGATACACTGTTCAGGCTTACACATGGATTTTGTAATAAGACGGCGCATGTTGTTGAAAGAGGAGAGAAAATGACTCATTCTGCCTGTCGGGGTTCAGAGGTCACGTTTTACTCTGGGAAGCCGGAGCAATTTATGCAACCGGAATTGAGACAGACCGCCAGCAAACGCGTTATCAGTGCCCCCGTATGTGAATTTTAGATTTGAATGCATGTTCATACAGTTTACCGTCGTGTGTGTCAATTTACGCTGCCATTCACAAATAGATTCTGGACCAGGTCTAAATATGTCAGCTCCATTTATTCCAGCGGCCACGGCACTCCCTTTCACTTCCTGTCACAAAGGTCAAAGAGCACTGACCTTTGGAGTGCAGCCCAGCCACTGAATAATTCATGACATTGACTTGTTTTTCCCCTTATTTTTTTTTTTCTCCCCTTGTCTCTTTTTTTGGTCAGCACACATGGTTGTGCTGTGGGAGGCTTTTATTCATTTAGCTCATTTATAAAGGCCTCACCGCACCTGTTCGTGTGTTAATGCAATTAAATTTTGGCCTAATGTAAATTTTGCTTAGCTTTCTGTTATGTCCCTCATTAGTGAGCCAGTATTTTCTAAATGACTTTGCGTTATCGTTCATTTGTGGAACACCTACGAGGTCATTTCCCAGAGTGCACTTGACTTGTTGTCAAGTTGTTTACCAGAAACAAAAGACCGCAGCCTTAGAACGTCTCACATGTGGTTCCCTCGGCCTTCTAAGAAACAAATCGGAAAATTTGTGTGCTCCCATCTGGTTTTTGCAAAACCGTGATTACCTCCAAAAGCTGAACAAATGCCAGTATTTATAAGGTCAGCCCTTTATGTGGAAATGTGATGTAAATGAGAATCAGCGAAAGGGGACATTAAACAAAATTAAATTCATTGTCTCCTTTAATGTCATTTACATTTTTGGCTAAGCCCTGGACTGTCAAAGAGGATTTCTAAAACCATTTTAATTGCACATCAGCATTGGAAAAGAGGGTGTGTTTTCACTGAGCGGCTGTCTTGATAACCTGCAAAGAGAAGTCTGTTTATGAACTACCTAAATGACATGTTTTCACTGCATCTGCAGAGGGGCAATTAAGATGGCACTCGGTAGGTAGTGTTAATCTAGCATTGTGCTCCCACCATCCATAATGAAAATGATGCAGCGGATGGGGTCACTGTTGTTGTGATTTAGAGTTGATTGCTGCAGGTGTTCGCTCTTTTTTTTTTTTTTTTTTAACATAATACCGTCGAGCCGTGGGACCTGCAACGCGATGTTTTCCAGGCTTTACAGTGGATCTTCTAAGGCCGTTAACTTTTATAGGAAATGCTCCCTTAATATATTTGCACACGCATGCAAACACCTGCAAACACCTCATTTTTTCTGTGGCTTAATAATACATCCGTCCCGGTTTCGCGTTCACGGCTGCGTGTTGTGTAATTCCTGTGACAGATGTGAGTTTTTTTGACGCCCATTGAGAAACGCGAGAATAAACTGGCCACCCCTGCCTAAGTCCGACGTGATGTTTGAGTGAAGCCTGTCTCCTCCCGAGCCAGAGTAGGAAGAGCAGGAAGTGTTGAGAGCGAAAGCTGTACTTGGCAGCTCTCCTTTGGCTTGCACTTGCCGAAAAATGAAACCCAGACCCTCTCTGCAGCTCCAGAGCCAGAACCTCCTTCCCAGTGCTCCAACATCCAGGATTGGGTAATACTGTTCACTAAGCAAAACATTACCTCAAATTATTCTCGCCCTGTTTTCTATTCCCTCCTCCCTCATGTCGGTTTTATCGCAGTTTGTAAATGTCAAGACACGTACAAAGACGCACAGTATAAATGATATTTTCCAAATTATGCTCACATGTTTGGGTTCACATGAGTGGCGGCTGAATGTAACGTGGTGCCTGACGTTCCCGAGGGAGACCCACCTCACTAGGGTAGGATTCCCCAGTGGCATCAGCTAATGGCAAGACTTGACAACAGCAGAGAAGCCGGGGGTGTTGTGTTTTACTAGCGCTGAGCAGGGGTGATGACTTTAACATGTGTGCAGAGAAAGACGGAGATGTTTGTGCGGCGTGTGTGTGTGTGTGTGCGTGTGTTTTGTGTGTGTGTGTGTCACTGCACTCGTGTGTGTGTGTGTGCGTGCTGTGCTAAAGAGAGAGGTGTGCAGTACGAAAGAGTGGCGCGGGCCAACAGAGCGACGGATTCGGCTCCAGCTTGACGGCAGTGAAAGACGAAACATGGTTCCACATGTGTTGAGAAAGAGCAGTCCATCTGTCCATGGAGACAACCCCTCCCCCCTTCACCACCCCCTTCTCTTTCCCTCTTTCCTTCTCTTCCTCTCCTTCTCTTGCTCTCCTCTCTCTCTCTCTCTCCCCCCCCCTACACCCCACCTCCAACTCTTTACTCCCCTGGTTCACTGCTGACAGAAACAAGGCCAGAGCTGGGGTGATGGGATGAATGCTGGGCCAAGAGCAACACTGGACCTTGTATACACACGGCTACACACACACACACACACACACACACACACACACACTGAAGAGCAGTAAGAAAAGGTTATCGAAGATTTTTTTGGTTTATGTGTTTTTATATGTTGTTAAAGTTTGCTATCTTCGGTTACGTTGGCTGGCTCGGTTTTTTAACGCGGTGTTCATGCGATTTAAATCCAGCTGTGGAGCAATGTAAGTAATTTATTTTGATATTATGAAAGAAAATAAATCTATTAAGATTTATTCACACTTCCCTGACACAGCGCCGCAATGAGCCACCGCGGTGAAAAAAAAAAATCGTACATTATTGAAATTAAATCTGAGGTAAATAAAACATGCCACTCGTTCTCAAATATTTAGCAGCTCTCCTTTATAATTAAGCTTTGTAGCTGTTTTGAAGATGTTGTTTGGTTTCTTAAAGCATTAATGACGCAAGAGCTTTTGTCAAACAGCTCCCGAATCTGTGAATCACATTTAGGTCACTCAGACCTGTGTGTGTTTTTTTTTTGTTGCCGTTTTTTCTCGTGAAAAAGGGTCTCCTTTCTTTCTCTTGGCATGTTCTCACTCCCATTCAATCCTTATTAGGTTTCCCCTAATTGTCAAACAAACTGTTGGGTCAACCTCAGTCGTATCTGGCCGTAAAACAGCACATTAGGCCCTGGTGAGGGATATATGTGGTATTTCATCGGAGACGGAGTAATGCTGGGGTTTTATGGTTAAGTACCAGTTCACGCCCACGCCATTTGTTTCGCATTAGAGTGGAGGTTTTGTAAATCAGATCAATATGTTCGCTGAGATGTGATTCCATGTTGGGATCTCCCGAGTCGTTCTTTCCTCAAGTATTTTTCTTAGGGGACTGGTTGTCGATGCACACTCTTTCACTCCCCCCCCCCACCACCCCTCCACTCTCCACCACCTCCCGGCCCGTCCTTCCCCTTTTTCCCTACCTCTGTCAGTCCCTCCCTCCACCTCCACCTCAATCTATTTCCATTTTCTGAATGTAGCAATTTGTAGTGTGACACAGGCAAGATTAGGATGGGAAGCAGTCTGAAGATTTCATCGGACATGGTCCTGCTCCCGCTGGTGTGAGGTCACAGGACAAAGATGGGGGAATTCAGGGATAGGGTCATCAGTTACCTCGGGGAAACGAGCTGGTCTGCTGGCTGCTCTGTTGGCCCCAGGGGTGCCTGGGATGTATCGGAGGAGAAGCCCCAGAGAAAGAGCCCTGAACCAGTGTCATTTATTAAAAGTGACAAGTTATTTCTAACTATAGCTCTGTTTTTATTGTTTTACAATGCTGTCATTTGGAACAGTGCCCCTCTGTTCAGGAATCACAAACAAGTGATGAATGAACCAGGTGACCAGGTTTTTTTTTTAATATATATATATATATTTTTTTAACATATACACATGGTCAATGCACTTCAGCGACACATGTGCCCTGT
Organism: Stegastes partitus; assembly: GCF_000690725.1. Taxonomy (NCBI): domain Eukaryota; kingdom Metazoa; phylum Chordata; class Actinopteri; family Pomacentridae; genus Stegastes; species Stegastes partitus. The sequence goes on from NW_007577998.1 coordinate 86,455, forward strand.
TAAATTATATCACGTATTTTGTTGCTGCGCTAAATTAAATAGATGTGCATGTTTAATAAAGATCGACCGTATGATAAGTGTAATAAAAATATTTCACCATTCACCAGTTTTCTCCAGGACATTTGTTCAGTAAATTAATAACAGCTTACAGTATGAATCTCAAGCTGACCTCTGCATAATCAGTACCAGAAGTCCCACAGAACATGACCACACTGCGGTGTATGTGTGCACGGAGAGCACAGCTTCAGCTTTTACTGTTTGACTTGGTTAACGTTCCTTTTTTTTTTTTTTTTTTTATGTCAGAGTTTCTTTATGAAAAAACATAAAATTCACGCTAATAATGGAGTATTTATTCAATGTTTGACCAAAGCTCTTCATTGAGGGTCACCGAGGTACTCTGCTCCCCCTCTTTTTTTTTTTATTTTTTTTTACTGCCTGCCCCAACTGCGTTAATGATATATGACAGAAATTTCCTTGTGCTGGTTCAGTGGCAAGAAAGGTCCTGGCTAGTCTATATCAATCCATCTGACTTATGTTCCCATGTCTTGAATTACCGCTTGATGGAAACCTGCTGCGGGCTTCTCTTGCCAATTGAAATCAGATCTCCTCCACAGCCTGGTGTGATATTGATCCATATTCAACACCCAGGCTGCAGATCGATCAGTATTGATTTACAATAAAAAACACTCCTCTGCTTGTTCAGCACTGCGATCGATACTTTAAAGCAAAGGGAGAATTTTTTTTTTTTTAAAAAAGAAGAAAAACAGGACTGTGCTTTTTACCATGCAGTGACCAGCTGGAATATATAAAAATGTGAGGAGATGTTTCATTTCATTAGAGGAGTGTGAGTCTAAGTGACCAAACCTTGACCACAACAGCAGCCCTGTCCGCAGTGAACAATGATCCTCTCCCGCCATGTGAGACAAACCAATAAAAATGGTTTAACGGGATGACACTTCTATAAGGACTCATTTATTGAAGGAGGTGTGTCTGTTTCTGAATTAGTGGCACATCTGCACTGCAGTGGGGAGTGCTAAAACTGTCATATCAAATCTATCAGAAATTGAAATGGAATGCTGAAAGTGGTGGATCACTTTAGCTTGATTTCCGCGTGTTAACACGATGACATGATTTCCTCTGGTTCTGATATTAATTCATGTCTCTTTCTCTATCCCACCCGCACACATGCAGCCGGCCCCTGCCTCGCACACGGCCATCATTACGGCCCGGTACAATGCCGAACACACTGGAACAGACTAAGACGACCCATTGAGCTCCATCCAGATCCACTTTCCTCCCTGTCACATCTTAGTCCTAATCTCTCGGACTTCCTCCCCTCTGCCAAATAACTGTTCCCATCCAGCAGGTCCCAGCATTGGCCTGGGCTGCCAACATCTGAAAGTTATTATCCCCAATCTCTGACATCCAGGAGTTTACAGTTATATAATGATGGGGAAAACCACATGTCCCCAGAGGCAGAGAACATTTTTGAGATGCCTCCCCATCTGTTTTAGGGGAGCTGCCCATTTTGGGCCAAACTCAGAATGGCAGGCAGGCAGATATTTTTTGTAATCTTTTATTTTCGACCACTGGAATAGGCCAGTCTGGGAGTCATTATATGGGGTGATAAAGCAAATCCAATTGGGTCAGGTTCCCCTCCACACAGTGCTGGTGGCACCAGCTCTCCCTGCCTCACTGCTCGTCCCTGACTGTGTAAGTGGTGGTTGTTTGTTTGTCCTAGAGAGGCAGGGCTGGGGGACTAATGCAAGCCCGGGGGCCAGCCAGGTCGGAGGCGACGGTAAACCCGAGCTGCCTGGTGTAGCAGTGCTCCCTCGCTGCTGGCTCGGCCTTGTTTGGACTGCAGCTCCGGTTTGCTTTCTTAGAGGGAAGCTGAGCCTCCGTAATCATTGAGCCTTTCGCCCGGGTGGGGAGCGCAGCCGAGACCAGAGGGAGTGATGACATAGGTCCGCAGAGGCTTGGCCCGGTCCACCCCTGCTGCTCTTAGCATATTTATTTTCTCTTCTCATTGTATAGTTTAAGTCACACCATATTATGTTCGGACCTTATGCACGTGCATAGGCACTCAGATGTGATGAGGTGCATGGCGTAAAGCTGTAGGCTTTGTTTTTACTAATAATGCTGGGGATTAGTGACTTGCTGACCTCAGTGTAATCTTTATTAGTCTGTTAACCACATACTCTAGTTATGAAGCAGCCCTACCTGGTGTGAGAGCGGCCGTACAGAGAGTTGCACATCAGGTTTGCAGGAGACTAACAACATTTTACGCTATTTTCAGGTCAATAAGTAAGACACCTTTATATTATGTCTAGATAAATGTGTATTCCTGCAAAAGCATTCCAAAATCTCACAGATTTGGATCATTTAAGACCTCCATCTTGCCCCCTGGGCGCTCCTCAAAAATGTTTTATTCAACATCACCACTCTGTTCTGTTTTGTTACGTTATTGAAATGGGTTGTCGATTCGAATAGAGTCAACCTGGTGGGCCAATCTCATTGTAGCCAGTGGAGAGTGAAAGCCATCTCTGCAGCATAGGCTCACCAGAACACACACAGAGATTGGACGAGGGGGGCAGTGAGAGCGAGAGTGCGTTCTCCAGATGGAGATCCCAGATATGGGGGAAAATGTCCGGGCCATTTTCCAGGGTTTCCATAATGGGAATCTACCCCTTGCTTGCTTATTAAGTTGTGCACACAAGGAGGAGTGAGGAGAGAGATGGAGAGGAGAGGAGATAAGGGCAGGCGAGGCGAGAGATGGACAACCTGCGTGCCGTCACCTCTCTGTTGTAAGTGTCAAGCAGACCCTGTCGGAGAAATCACAGGTCATGTGGATAGATGATTGTCAAAGCTCCACATTGATATAAGGGTTTTCTTTTTTTCTTTGAGCCGCGGAGGCGCATGATAAGATTTGTTTTTGTTTTCCGTTGGAGAGGGAGAAAGTATGACGCTCGGGTCAGGAAGGTCGGCTCTGGGGGTCACGGGGTCGCAGCCTTTTTGGTACCTGAGTAACCTCACATGGCTAAGCCATTTCTCAGGCTCCCTGAAATGATGGTGGGGTGCGAAGAGGAGGGGGTAGGTTGAAGGGGTGGGGAGGAGAGTGATCTATCAGCGGCAGCAGGAGACATGCAGACAGCATGGCAGCTACTGCAGCTAAACAGAGTGAGACAGATAGGCAGAAGTCTCTCATACGTAACACCAGGAGCTTTAAGAAGACAGCGCTGAGTGTTATGGATGCTTGACATTGACCCCTTATACAGAGATGGTGTATTTATCAAGGTTGTAGGACAATAGTGTATTTGTTTGTAAATTATTTAGTTCACTGGGTGAAGTGCTACTTTCCTCACATAACACTTGCCACTTTTGTAAGATAAGAACAATCTGTTTCCATTCTTCCTTTTGTGCTGCTTGTCGGCTGCTTTCTACAAGCCTTAGAATTTAGGTGATCATATTTTGAACACTGTCAGTTCTATCAAGTCAAATCTACTTTAAAAAGAGAGGAGGAAAAAAAAAGCTCTGAAGCTTACATTTTTCTCGAAGAGAAATATTTGTGTACAGATAGGCCTGTCATTCTGTGAAACAACATTCATGATTCTTTTATTGGTGCTCAGCCATCACCCCCTCTCTTCCTCTGTGGAAAAAAGGGCTAGTCTACAAAGTGGCTTTTTGTCGTTTGAGAGAAGTAAACTTCATCAGGTCGACGGCGAGGTGTGCTTCACATGTCACTCAGTCGAGCTCCCTCCTAATGAAATGCTGCATACAGATTTCTGCCTGCGGGCTCAGGGGGATAAGACCGTGGTAACAGAATGAAACAAACCCCTTCCCATTCCCTTCACTCACACACAAACACACACACACACATGCAAAAACATACGCACGCACACACATTCGTACAGCCGCATACACACACACACACTCTTGCTGGAGAGCATCCATGTGAGGAGATCCAAATCTGCAATTTATTCAAATATTGATATTTCTACTTGTCAGGAGAAAGGTGCCTTGAAATTTCCTCTGAGTACTCCTGTCAAAAAAATAGCAGGAAATATGTCAGATAATTCATAAATGGAGTTCAGCGCTGCAAAGTCAGTTGGGAACAGCAAAAAATATATATGCTTGTCAATGAAGAATAGGAGCAATATTACAGAGCCTGCTGCTCATTCTTCCATCATGTCAAGCAAACAGCTTTTGCAGGCCCATAAGTGTATGTTTCGCAGCCTGTGTGTGTTTGTGTATATGCATGTATATTTGTATATGTCCCCATGTATGTACATGTGTATGTATATTTATGCATGTGGATGTGTGTGTGCTTTGGCTATGTTGTGACTCCTACTTAGATGTGTTTGTTATCTTTTTCCATCAAGACACCCCATTTCCCGTCCCGTAGCAGCCAATGGGAACGTGTCCTTTTTTTTTTTTGCAGAGGTCCGTAACCGGACGCTGGCCTCCATGTGGTTTGAATTAGGGCCCCCGAAACTGTGAAGGACGCCTCGAATGACGTGAGGCACTTGCAGACCAAATTCCATTCTGCTGAATGGTGGAGAAAAGAACTCTCCGGAATCCTCCGAGATTTTTTGGCTCAGGCCCGCCAGCGATTAAAACAGGGCGGAAACCAATAACTCAATGAATCATGGGGCAACGTCCCATGAAATCTTTCACTGCTCTGTCACACCCTCGTGCAAACCCAAATCAACTCGAACTCTGCTGATTAGTCTTTTTTCCAAAGTGAGAAAAAGAAAATCAGACACACGTCTTGTTCTTTTCTCCTTTTTATTGAACGGAACTTTCAACACTTGGAGCAGAAAAGACGCCCGCTCCCCGCGCTTCCTCTTTCTGTTACGTACCTCCATTTTGACAAAGTGTCGGCTTCCTGATGATGCATCGCTTGACCGTGTTGTGCCAAGGCGAGACAGAATAGGACTCCACATATCTCCTACGGTCATGTGATGCCATAGTTCATAGCAGTTGATGAGATGCAGTTTGGCACAGCTTGGGACCCATCTGGGAGATGCAGATACGCAGACATGAGAAGTATTTTACAGCAATGCATCTGCGCGCTTGAAGAGCTATTTAGCATATGCTGCTATACAAGAGAATTTGCTTTGCTGTTGCCAGCTGCAGATTAGTCTTCATTTTTCAAAAATCCGACAAAACAGCTGATCCGTAGTCAAAGACGGCATTAGGCGTAGACGAAAACAGGGAGTGTTAACGCATCACGTAATTTAATATTTTACTCAACTACGTGTGCATTGTGTTGAATCATTTTGGTTAAAATAATAGAGGGGGAAAAAAACAAAGTCTATTTCCAGTTTTTCTTGTATCAACAATAACAATTTCAAGCAGTGCAGTAATGCTGCTGCCAGCGCTGATCGTTTTGTTTCTGTTAGCTCTAGGAGAAGTCAAAGCCCATGCTGCTGCTCTAACTCAAGTGGCTGATATGTTAGGCCATCTAGGGCATGGCAGGCGGTTGACAGTCCATGCAGCCTGTCTACCCACAGGACATCTCCACATAGTGTGTCCACAGTGGGGCCAGTGCTGTCATCTGGGCCCACTATGGACCACTGCTCTGCTGACAGTGAGAGGGTAAACGTTTACCACCTCAATCCCCCATTAACTCGGTGAAGGCACTTCGATCCTCTGTGAAAATAATGATATTGATTGGAGCTTGGCTCTACAAACGAAACGGTTGCAACTAAAAGAGGGATGGGCCCTTGCATTAGAATATGGGATTTTCGAGGATAAAAGAGTGTTTGGATCTTGTTATATTTTTCCTCTCCTCCATCTCCCTCTAGCTTTCCCCCACCTCCTTGTCTCCTCTCTTTCTGCATTTTTATGTGTGTGCATGTAGTGTGAGAGCCTGCGTGTCTCCTAAGATTACCCTCCGCTATCCCCGCAATCAAACAACAAATGACAACATCATTGCTCAGGCCTTTCAAAATACGACACAAAAAAGTGTGTTGTAGCTACATTAACTTGCAACAACCCCCTAATAGACCCTTGTGGGTTTTGTATCTCTCCCCCTTCTCTCTCCTCTCTTCTCTCTGCTAGGCTGTCACATATCCACCCCCCTCACAGTGCGAGCCTCCGAGCCTCGGTGGAGATCAGGAGCTCCCTGTCGGAGGTGCTTTGTCACGTAGCCCAGGGAGCGTGGAACTCACCCAGAGCTGTTGAACAAACACAAGCACAGGGGCTGTCAATAGCAGCTCCGCAAACTAATTGCCTGTCAAATGAACCACCCTCGTTAAGCTGCCCTCACGCACACACACAACATGTGCGTGCACTGTGACATTCATACGCTCACACACTCGCACACACATGCACGCACACACACCCACACACAAAGCCGATTTGATTCAAAGAGTAGTGATACCTTGTTAGAAGAAAAGACACACGAGTGGCACTTCTCTGTTTGCCGTCTTGTTTCTGCAATCGTTACCGGCGTGTGTAGTGCAGTCACCGTGAGATTGCCTTTTTGTTATTATTAAGGGGAACATAGCATTGTATAGTATAGCTGATGTAATCCAAACACATCCCACACACCCTACAGTATATCAGCTGGTGTAATATTTCAGTTTTTAAAACCACTCATTAGATGGTAGCAGAGCTCCATAAGCCAAATGTTATTGTTTTTGTGTTTGTTTTGCTTTTTTTTTTTTTTTTTTTTTCTGTAGTCATTAGGCGGTAGCAGTGGAGTGCCCAGCGCCTTGTCTGGGTGCCTGTAACAGTGCTGTCGGATTGACACAGCTGGGGAGAGCAGCTTGAGGCTGCACGCTCAGGAATACACAGGGGTGTTCAAAGCCCCTCTCTGAATCCTGATCAGAGCGCTGCCCCGGCCAACTGATGGCCTATTAAATATACATGCGCAGAGGTCAGAGCTGGAGGTCCCGGCTTCCTCCCAGCCATGTGCACTTAAGCGGAAGGGCTGGGCAACAATAAAACCTCCTCTCTCTCCAGCGAGCTCTCCCCTGACACCCTCACCTCAGTGTGTACGTCAAGTACAGTGCTCACCTAGCGCTATATTACAACTGCCTTTGTGAAAAGGCCAAATGATGCATTTTTTACATGGTTATTATATATTTATATTCAATAACACCAAGGACCACTCTTGTGTCTGTGTGTCTCCCGTTATTTTTTCCGTTGTCACTGATAAATAGCCTTGCTCGATACAAGCGTACACAGAGTGTAAAGCGAGTCCATATCCGTGGCCTTTGTAGTTTACCGGAGATTGAGACAAGGAGGTAGAGGGAAGAGCCCCATAATGGCTAGTCATGATTAACATATTCAGAGTGACACTCTCTCTGTGTTCGTTCGTTAAGCCCGGTCTGTCTGACTAATGAAGTGGAGCGGCAGTTTATCAATTAATCCAGCACTGAGCCATTTGTGCTGGGGATAACGCTCGCACTGGGTGTCACGGTGATCCAGTTTGGTGCCCTTTAACCTCCGCCGGCGTCCAACAAGGCAGGACCGTGTGACAATGACAGCAAGACACACAAGTCCGCAACTGGAGATCCACTAAACAGGATTTGTGCCTGCTGCTCGCCGGCAGAATGCAGAGAAAAGGGTGTGGATTGATTGGGTAATAGGATCATGAAAAAAGATCTCTACAAACTAACATTGGAGGTTTTCAGCGTTCTCCGACTTCGCATAGATCATAGCAAACAACTTAGTGCTGTCTCTATTAAAACAAGCCCTCCCCTGCCATTATCTTTCCCCCCACTGCTCCTTCCTCCATTTCACATTGTTTGTGTTCATTAAGACATGGGCGACCTGCCTTATCCACACATCAGACCTAGCTCTCAAGAGTAATTGCGATGGTCTCGCAGAGGATAATGTGGTTTAAACTCAGTATAGCCTGTCTATTAGGAGAGACATGATGGCAACCACAAATAATAAAGAACTATTTATTCCTCTCTCTGTGACGCTAACTAGGTAACATATCAAGCCAGCCCCGCTAAGGGTCTCTCTTACTGTCAGAAATGGCACCCTTCATCCATTCCCAATGGCCCTTGCCTCGACATCTCTGCTCTTCATTTTCTACATGAGCTTGGTCATAAATGCACACACACCTCATATATATTTGATAGTTAATATTTATCCTCGCTAGGGAAGTGCACTTTACATGTGGTAACATACGATTACCTGCAATTCTTATAGCAAAGAAACAAAATCGATATGGATATATAATTCATGACGGAGGGGCTATCAGTTTTTATGGCTCTCTATCCAGGCTCATTAAAGTTTTATCGTAATTGACTGCAAGCAAGAGTTTTTAAGGCATGTTTCTCCCTCACTTTCTACCTTTAATAATTAAGTAAAGTTTAATTGGTTGTATTTTGAAGCACCTAGTGGATGATAGGAGTCTCCCAAATTCAGAAACATGAATTATAGAGTGATATGTTATGCATTAACCTGTCAGTTTGTTCATTTGTTAAGGCAGAAAAGTATGGTCCCAACCCCCCAAATCACATCCACAAATCGAATAACCGGCCGGGCCCTTCAAAAAATTCCTTTTTATGTCTTTCATTGCCGTGTTAATGTAGTGACATGACGCTGTCACTCAGAATGCTCCCATCAACCGCCAGCCCCGAATCGACTCCCCTGATTGGTGGTCAACTTGTTCTCTTGAAGGGAGATTGACAGACGGAAAATTGCACTCTCAGATTTCACCCTTCATTCGTTGCAGTTGTTCTTCCACTCGTCAACTCTCCGCCATGCCTGAGACAGACAGAGGCTTTATCCATTAGCTGCTGGCTTGGCGGGTGGGTGGGCAGATTGAGGCGGGATGGAGGAGGAGATGGGGGTAGGAAGACAATCCTACATTTGAGCACTCTGAGGGAAAATCAATCATGTCATCATAAGTGAGAAGTATGGATGAATTTCATCAGCTGGTTCCTGTCCTGTTCACGCCGCTGGCTTTCTGACTGGCCTGTCCCTCTGATTGGCTTTCTCAATGACCCTTAAATCCGAAAAGGGAGAAGATTTTCAAAACACTTTAATAAGAGAAATCGGACAGCAGTTTCAGGGTTACAATTTCCCACTTTGCCTGCTGCTACACTGTGGGAAACCTCAAGTGGTTTCTCTTGACAAAGTGGTAATAGATTTACCATATGATTTTGTGCCAAAGCAGCATTAGGCAGTTTTGTAAGAAAATGTTTCTCAACTATTTTCCGTCCGCAGCAGATATGATGAAGTGTTATAAAGGGCAGCATCGCTCTGCCACTGAAAATTTATTTTTATAATTTTCCCCATCATCTCGCAAGGTCACCGATGAGCACTAAAAGCATCATAGGTATAGGGTGTGAAGCAATCAAAAATGGATGAAAATGAAGACATGGGAATCACAGATGAGAAATTGACAGCCGTTTACAGCCTTGTTGTTGATGTGAGTGACAGAGTGAGGGAGAAAGTGAGAGGGACGGAGTGAGAAGGAGAAAGGGGGGGAAAGAGGGAGAGTTAAAGTGGTGATAAATTTAATGGAAAAATCAAATACAAAACAAATTCATTCCTCTAAACTTGATGCTCCAGTCGTTCTTTTCTTGGCCTGTGCTAAGCCTTAGAATAAACTGTCACTCCTTATCGATCGCATCTGAATTGTTACCGAGATTTCTGAAAAGTAGTCTTGACACACACCCCGCGAATAGTAATCTTGGGAGATGAGAACATCCAGACTGAACAGCTAACACCCCTGACTTAAAATAAAAGAGGCTTTTCTTTTCACCCCCTTTTCAAATCCGAGCTAATACACTTTGGTGAATTACAAATTCAGTGATAAATATGTTCCTGTGAAAGATGTGCCCTCGCTGGATTTTATTGTCTTTGCTGGTAACTGTGAATGCAACGGGTGGGGTGGGGTGGTGGAGGTGGTGGAGGTGGTGGTGGTGGTGGGGCGGCTTACTATTTTGTCATGGGGAATATTTATAAACAGCAACTGAGCATGAAATGTTTGTACACGATTTGTTTGCCATTTGTGATGGAGATGACATGATCAAAAAATCAATTCACTTCACATTTGATTTCCAGCAAGTGCTTAAATGACTGCTGTCGACTGCACCCACTGAAATTCATGTATCATGGTATGGTTCATTATATTCCGATGGTGTATTAATTATGGCTATAGATAGAGAGCTCTGCTGTGAGCGGTAGCCTAGCTGCTATGTGCCAGGGGGAGCTAGCCTGAGGAGGAAAGCTCTGCTTGTATCCACTCATCCCTCAGCTGACAGGCCTGCTCCAGGAGAAAAGGATTTCTCCGGATTGAGTGCCATTTTCTCTTCTTTAACAAGGAAATTAGTGTGTAAAGGAGATCTGTCAGGATAAAGTGCAGCTTGACTGCTGCCGCCCTCCCCTCCTCTCTGTCTTTCTTTCCCGCCCTTCTCTCTCTTCGCCATCCTGCAACTCGCTCTCCACCTCTCTCTCGCTTTCTCTTCCTCTATCTGCCTCTGTCCTTCCTTTTCTCTTTCTTTTCCTTCTCCCCCACTCAATGGCTCCCTCAGGGGATCTTCCTTGAGCATTAGCAGAACACATCCAATGTCCCAGCTACATGATTTCATGATATGATTTGTACCGGGGATTTGCAATAATCCGCAAATAAAGTTGAAAGTGAATGACTCTCAATAAGAGACGCAGACAAGCAAAACCAAACCTTTTAAGATTTTCTTTATCTTTAATGGCATGAAAAATGAATTTGTTTTGCATTAGATCACAACAATTTAGCAATGGCCTGAGTATGTTGTTTTGTCTTTGGCTTTTATGATCATGACTAATTCCTGCACAGGAACCTCAGTGATATACATAATGCATCATTCGCTCATTTAAATGTTCAGTTCCTCTGCAGTTGCAGAGAGCTTGGTAGCTCATTACACATTACCCATGTGTGCCTGGGAGTTGGAGTATGCCAGCTTCTCACTTGTAGTCAAAGATACGGTATCTGCTGCTTTAGCAGGATGTCATGAATTGACGATGCGATTAAGCTCAGATGTCATCTCGACCAAACCGGCTTTATTCACCTCATGTTAGTCCCTTTATTTTGTCTCAACATTAGTGGGAACTAACTTTTTTTTACCTTGAGTAGATGGACAGGGATGAGCCCCACTGGCACATTTTAATAAGTCTGCTTCAAAGGTGTAGGGTGAGAAAAAAAAAAATCAAAACATCCTGGGTTAATTTGAAATGTACTCTGCATCTGTGATGGGAAACAGCCTCACAGGTAAGTAAGGGAGACAATTAGGGAATATCCGTAAGTGCAGGAGCTGCATACTAAAAAACGCAAATCACTATTTCCCCATCTGGCCCCTACTGTGCCGAGAACTGCAGCTGAGGTCCGATTTCACCCGTCAATCACGGCCGCCTCGCTGTGGGGTGTGTGTCCTGGTGAGAGAGCCTACCCCCAAGTCATTAGCACACACAGTCAAACTGTACTGAGAACTGCCCTGCACCGCTCTGCTCTGCACCACGGTTTAAATATCCCCAGCCTGTGACAGGATCAGTTTAGCGATCTGTAGGATTGATCTCCTCTTTAAAGTTTTGCCTGAGGCGACTCTAATTGGGAACGAGGCTGCCTCCCACTCCCCTCACTCCCTTAACTGTCAGTCTTGGCTTTGTTTACTGAGGACATGCCCAAACCTATTTACTCAATAATGAGGAGACGTGGTGGGGATGCTGCTGATCACATTGAGGCCCCCAGCGGGACTTCTGCATGCTGGGAAGGGCGGGAACATCAGTTTAGACTTTTTGAGCTGGTAAAAGTTAGCCTACGCCGTCACTATAATGTAGTGTAGTGGATATTTTTCCTTCTTGTTTTCTCATCTGGCTCTCATTCCTTGATTTGCAGAGCACTTGTCTACCTCTGGGAATTTATTATTTTTTCTCTGTCACACCATGCAGTTAGCGAAAATAGAACAGCGTTTAAAAGACAGAGCACATAAGTAGCACCATTTTACACTCATATAATGCTCTCCATATGTTTTATGGCATCTAGGAAGAATTGAAGGAAACCAAAAAGGCCCACTCCAAACATGTGAGGTATCACCGGTGCCTTGTTGTGGAGTGGACTATTCATGATTGGAGTGTTTTAGCCTATTGGGCCATTTCCTTGTCTCTTGTAGTGGATTCCTTAGATTCTCGCTCTCATTTAGGTTGTTTTCATTTGCGCTGAATGACAAAGCCTTTGGTGTGGATGGCGAGGCTATAGAGTCCATTGATGCCCATTGGGATTATGAATGATGAAGTGGAGAAGCTGCCGCTATCAGAGGGACACAACACTGCTCTTAATAGAAAAGCATTTAGAAAGGCAGTGGGGAGGAGGTGGCGGTGCTGGGGGCTTTCTGACACTCGACTGATAAGAGGCAGCTCTTCAGAGGTGGTAGTGTGTACAATGAAACACGCTGATGGGGATACAATGACACACATGTTGCGTCTGACAGGCGCATGATTTAGATGTGGAGTAAAAAAAAAAAAAGGAAAAAAAAAAAAACCTGGACCACACAACAGAGAGTTTCATGACGCGATACCCTCGGCACAGAATTTGCGAGTCTGTCTGTGCATGTTTCTACTTATTGGTTTGATTTGAGAGAAAACGCATTGTCATTACTCATATCCGGCCCTGACAGATTGAAGAGGGACAGGGAGAGGAGGAGGAGGAGGAGGAGGAGGAGGAGAGAGAGGAGTTAGTAGTGTAGTGGCACGGGAGTGAAAGAGAGATATGCAGAAAGGGAGAGCTGTCAGTTTGAGGAATGAGCCTGATAAGAGGAAGGGACTTGGCAGATGGGCAGAAGAAACCGGCAGCACACTTCTCAATTAAACATGTAAATACCAAAAGCAGGCAGCGACGGAGAAGAGAAAGTTAAATAAACACAGCACCGTGCTGTGATTACAAGCTCAAAACACCACCACCTTTGCCACTTTCTTAGTTCCCGCAACTCCAAGGAACTCTTTAATCCAGCTAAACTTCTGCTTTAACGTGTTATATATCTCTCTTCTTCTTTTTTTTCCCCTTTCTCCCTTTTTTGTTTTTTATCACCTCCCGTGGCTAAATTGATTCACGCAGAGTCAGATTCTTTGGGAAGTTGCACGCCCACCAGGAAATCTTAATATAGATCTAATTGAGCTATTCATCCATTCACTTTGCCCTTTGTTGTAATTTCTGTATTTTAATATTTTCTAATAATCGTTGTCCATCATTTTTACATACATGCCCCCACTTTGCGCTTCCCCCCCTCCACGCGCACCCCGCTGTGAACTACAGGGAGTATCTTAAATACTTCTGTAGGCAGTGTCCCTGACATTAATAACAATGAGCTTGGCATAACCACAGTACATTCTTAGGCTAGATTCACAGTTTGACATTCAGCCCAGATGCTATCACGGAGCCTCAGTGTTTAAGACCGCAGAGAAGACAGACATCTGTCACTTGTTACCTTTGAAGTGAATGAGAGAGGGATGCAGGAAAACACAGTGGACAAAAGGCCATTCTGACCACAGACCCTCAGTGTTTACAAACGGAAAGGGAGAGTGACAGGAGAAACTCAAGATGAATGGATCACTGCTGTTGATCTCTCCTCCTCATTCCATGTGCTAAGTTATTCCGTGGCTGCTACCTCAGCGGGGGGTGTAGGGAAACAGGAAGTTGAGAGAGGCAGGCAGAGGCAGACAGAATGCCTCAAGGACTGTGGAGGAGCACAGCACTGCAGCCTGCATGGGAAAAAAACTCCCTAACAACTTACTGTACACTTCTCTAACCTGAGGTAGCAAACATTACAAATGTGAACATAATCCACATTTTAATGAGTAGATGATGCTATATTAAGGCAATATTTGCAATAGTGTTGATTTGCCCTGTTGAAATAAGCGCATCTATTGCATTAGCTGTTGTCTGAGCAGAGCGCAGCTGAAGTGTAAAGAACTGTATTTTTATACAATTATTAGAACAATGGCCGTATTCATTTATCTTCTGTCATGTCTCCTTAGACCTGTTTCTATTTCAGGTTGCACGTCAAGTGAGAGCAGCTATATCTGGCTGGCAATTAAGCTGGTCCTGCCTCCCCTTGATGCTTGATTAGTCCGATTGATGGAGGAGGCCATATGTGGCGGTGTCAAAACTTGGCAGCCAGTCTCCATCCTCTCAAATGAGAGGCAGGCAATAAAGAGGCAGGCTGCCCAGAGTGGGTGCATGTATGCGAGGCCTGCAGCGCCATGATTCGGGCCCCCTGATATGTCGCATTTTCTCTGGGGGTCTTCGGGGCACTGACCACTCCAGCCAAGTTCTGGTCGGGGCAGAGGTGGCCACCGGCTAGGCGTGTCACTGTACCGAGACCCTCTGGGGCACAAGCTCCAGGCAAGGCGTTGGGGTGTGTGTGTGTGTGTGTGTTGGGGGGGTGGTGGTGGTGGTAGAGAGGAGTGGTAGATGGGGGGTTGGGAGGTTTAGAAAGCTGAAAGATATGGCCCCCTTCCCAATCTCGCTCGGAGACAACAAAAAGGGAATGCTTGAGAAGGGGAAGCAGCGGGAGGAGAGCACAAAGACAAAGGCGCGGGCAAGGTCAGTCTAGCTAATGGGCCTGAGCCGTAGGCTGCCTGGGGCTAGGCACACTTCTGTTCTCTCTCACACACTGGGCCTTCAAAGACCCTTCAGTCCACCCCTCTCCTTCTCTCCTCTCTTCCTCCATCTCTTCCACTCCTCTTTTACTCGTTTCCCCACTTCCATTGGTGACACTTCCTCCCTTCAAAAGGTTCCGCACAGGTGCCTTTAAAAACACATTTTCCACCTCCCCAAATATCGTATCAACAATTGGGATGATAACGAACGACGGAGGGGGAGAGAAAAAAAAAATTCCACGCATCGTATCCGAAAATGACCGAGAAGATATTTCCTTTCTCGAAACTAAGACGTTTGTATAAATTGTCCGGGCTTATCCGCTGTCACCGGCCATCATTAGGTCCAAGGTGGGTCCCTGGAAGTGCTAAGAGGAACTGTTGGAAATGAGGAGGAGGTGGAGTGTTGTTGTCAGGTTGGCTGGCTGGCGTTGCTTGGCTCCACTCGAGGGCTCCTTTAATGTGCAGCGGAGTAGAATAAGTGAGTGGCTGTGGGCACCAGCTGAGCTCACTCTCGTCTTCGCCTGGTAGCTGAGGGGTGAGCCGCTGCCACCTGACACTGGGCACACGGCTCAGGGCTCCTCTTGGCAACATGGCACAGCACACATGTCCCCTCATTTGGATGGAGATTCAGACACAACACACAAAAGCTTTACCCCCCCGGTTCTCCTCCTCCTCCGCCTCCTCCTCCTCCTCCTCCCTTCCCTTCCCTCCCTCACTCACTCACTCACTCAGTCTCTCTTTTCCCCTCCTGTTTTTTTCTCCCCTTCCTTTAGTTTTTGACAGCATCATAATAATCTGGGTATCTTCTTGATCATGCCCCATGTTTTTTTTCTTCCCTTCTTTTCTTCCTCATCTTCTCAGAGACGAGTTTGAAATTGCCTGCGTCAGGACTTTGCTAATTAAAGTCATACTTTCAAAAATGCCATAATAACTGTTAATTAGCTTGATGCTATTTTCAGCATAATTTGCTAATTAGTGGAAAACCTGTACAGCGTTTCTCTCTAATTACAGTATGGCTCCGCACGGCGCATCTGTGCCTTGACTCCAAATGATACCATTACAAAGTCCCGTATTACGCATTCTCTCAAAACAGTTAATTGCCTCCACAGATAGTGAGATACTTCAGTCAGCTGATTTTTATGGTAATAAATGGACAGGCACAGACACAAACCACCCTGGTTCATATTTATGAAATATGAAAAAGGAAAACAACCTCCTTATGAGATGCATGGAGTTAGTTTGGAATATAATCTGGTTGGTTCTGTGATGATTTTGTGTGCTCATGCGTTGAGTTACTGAGACTTTTAATGAAGTTTGATTTATTCTTTGTTGTAACCTTGCGAGCGAGTAAGCCATAACGTTGTAATTAAAGTAAAAAATGGCGGGGTAATGGCGTCGGCTTCATATAAGGTAAAGGCAAAGCCCTGATGGATTGTACCTTCAGAGGTGGTTGCCATGTAAATACAAGTGGCAACATAATGTGGCCGTGCCACAGCTTATTACTGGGAATGTAACTACCTTGTCGCCCCACCAGTTATTTTCATGTAGCCTTGCAAGGGGAGAGAATTATGGACATGACCACAGGTTGACCCTGATACATGTGTATACGAGACACAAATTATGACTCATTAAGTGTGGTGAGGAGCGTGATTGGCATGACCTGTGAACTCGGGACGTCAGCTGTGCCCATCCGCCTCTCTGCCCCGCTTTTGACAGCCACCAGTCTGACAGGGCTAGCATCGGCGCCGGCTAATTAATGCACCACTTCAGAGACCCTTTCATTTATGGCTTCTGAAAGGCATTATTAAATTAATTAAACCACCAAGAGTTAGTCATTATGAAATCAGGAGGTTTACATGGATGACAGCGTTTATGAATTAAACATCCCCAAAGTTCCTCGCAGGAGATACCCCGAGCTGCATGCGGGTACCTAGCGCGACAGATGTTTGCCCCCCCCTTCCTCAAGCTAACCTGTATTGCAAGCGATTTAGGTCTCATTTGGGGGTTTGAAAACTAAAGGCAGGAGAGAAAGAGGTTCAGGATAGCTAATGAGCAGAGAAAGAGAGGGGAAAAGGAGGTCACTAGCTCTGTTCATCTGTAGACAGTACAGATGGTTCTGTTTTATACAATACAACAATGGCGTACATCAATTTGTTGATCGCTAATAGATAGCTACTCTCAGATGAATTGCAGGCTGGGATCAGTTGTCTGTGGGTTTTAGCTGAGAACTCTACATTTATAGCCTCGAAACATTTAGAGAAGCTGTATGCTGTTTTTAACTCATCATGTGATGTGAAAACTACAAATGGTTCACGAGATAAATCCCATAAACTTGGGCTTAGCTGGAGAGCAGAGGGCAGAGATGAGTAGCTCACTCAGGAGCCTTGACGATAGACTCCTTTTCATCTGCGGACTGAGATTCACAGATTATCTCAAGAGGCTCTCTATCTCTGTCCTCGTCTCTATTTCTCTTTTTCTGTTGCACCCTCCCTTCCTCGCCCCTCGATTCAGGAAGTTTGCCAGCTACTGTCTTTGTTTACAATGCCAAGGGAAAATGTCAGAGCCGTTGAGAAAAATATCCTTAGAATCTTTTTTTTCATCTTCTTAATCTAACAGTTTACTGAACTTGATAAGTGTCCTATCAACATGCTAATCAAATTACTTCGGAACCAAAATTGACAGTTTTCATTAATTATACAAGATTATTCTAATTGCAATTCAAATTTATTCATTCCGAACAGAAGGTATTCAGTAATATTTTACAAAATTTGCATATTAAATGGAGGGAGTTGTGCATTATGCATGGTAATGTATGCACAGTTTCTTATTTTTAACTTCACGGCCATATGTGGTGTCGTTGTAGGAGCAGGTGAAAAGTCTAAGTGTGTTTAATTTGCTTGACAAACATTCGGCTGGAGCTTGTCAAGGGGAGTATTGTGAATGCCAATCTTTATTCCCTCTTTATTGATTACCCCAAACTCTAAACATCTGGAGGTAAATGGCACTGAGAGAGATGAACTGAATCATGGGATTAGTACCTTCAATGACTGAATCACTATCAATTACTTCAATAGCATAATTCAAGTGTACTGCATAAAAGCTGCAGTACCTTGGTTTGAGCCAGGATTAATATTGCAATTTAACGTAACAATGGAAGCATGGGAATGATATGGAAGGCGTCCAACTTTTTTACATTGATGTCATAAAGCTAATGCCGTTATCTAAATACGAATGTATTTAATTCCTAATTTAGGCTTTGTTTGTAGAATGAAAAGGCTCAACGCATTAGGCACATGTTTTAAAAGGTAATGGATTCTGTGAGTAAAACAACCTTATTTATTCACTGAGACGCAAAACCCCCAATTTGCTCTTTGTTTTTATTTCCTAGAGCGGGCAGTGAAGTGCAAACAGCTTACTGGGAAGCTGTTTACTACTGTATATGACAAAGGGTGTGTGTGTGTGCATGTGTGTGCATGTGTGTGCGCGTGCGGCGGCGTCTAAGTGTGTGTGTGTGTGTGTGTGTGTTTATGGGGAAGGGGGTGGCTCTTCCAGCTCCACAGGCAAGGTCTTGTGTTGTAATGTAAGCGTAATAATTATCAAACAGCATCGGGGGCTCTGGGTACGGGCTTTAACAGGGGGAGAGCATGTTTGATATGTAGAATCAGCCCATAGTGCATCCATAGAGGGTGACTAAATCGCACGGTTCATGGATCACATTAGTATTGCTCTGCATCCACCCTCACACTATAGGTGATTTCCATTTAGACACACATTTCCACATGAAGATAAATATGACTTGAATCGTAATTTCCCTGAAGTAAATATAATACAAATACAACATAATACAGTGTCAGGCCAGGCAGGCTAATAGATTACTAGCGTGTTTTCCATTTGTATGGTAAGTGGTGAACCTAGGTGGTGGTCTGGCGAGTAACAAATTGAATGTTTAATCCATCTCAGTGCAGATTGAGGGTATCAGAAAGATCGGTAGTCGTTGGAGTTCTCCTGTGACTGGTAGTATATTAGATATTTTTTACTCTTTAGGGGTTTGAAGAATGTTGCTGGATTAACAAGAGGTGCAAAGTGGTAGATAAATTCAATTTCTTATCTTTTCTGAAGTCGTCTGTTATTTTTCAAATAGGCGTTTGGATTTGACTCGCAGCATTTTCCAGTCACTCAGTGGTGTAATCTCTGATGTCGGATTACAATAACACTAGCTCCGTTAGAGTCAGATACTTATACAATTTTTTTTTTTTTATTGCTTTTAATTACAGAATTTTATATTGCATTTTATATTATAGTATTGAATTATTAACCGGAGTCTCTCTCTCACCACACATATATATATGTGAGTGTTATTATACTTGGCTTTATGTTATTCTTTCAGAGGCTTCCTCCTGCTTCATACGTTCGAGCGATCATTGTAGAGAAACCATGACAAATATGCAAAAGATATGCTTCCTTAATGTTACCAAACATTCTCTAAGTACATATTTAATTCTTTAATAAATGTTTGCTCTGGCATTTTGGAGAAGCTAGATTAGCGTCAACTGCACAGCATCTCGTATAAGTGTGACAAATTGATATTTTTATATAGCTTAATCTGTTTACTATGATGTTTATGCGAGGAATTATTACAAACTAATTAAAGAAATCACTTTGATATAATTAGTCAGATTTCAGGAAGCTCATTAGTAGTAATTTGCATGAAAAATAAGCCCTGTAGTGGTGCTCAGACCCAGCTATCCGATCTGTGTTTTATCTGGTTACACATCAACCCCCATTGTTTGTTGTTTGAGGCTGTCTGAAGTGGCCCACAATATTTTCAGTCATTGCCCTGAGAAGCGGTGGGGTGTCTTTCAACAAATTCCTCCCCTAAAGCAAGTCAACCTGTATGTGGAAGCAGACACACGCCTCTGTGTACATAAGGCAGGAGGAGTGAGCGGCAAAACACTGTCTATTTATCTGTCAGGTTCCTGACAAAGAACTGAGCTGACAAGTAAGGGTTTCCCTCAGCAGAGCAGGGGGGCTTTATTCACCGTACTTACATGCCCAGTCTATGCCCAGAGACTCATGTTATTTGCAAATCACACTCTTTGAAAATTCACAAACGGGGCGAGACATGCCACGCTATGGGTTTGTCAGCTGCCTTCACAACAGCTAGCTATATCGCTAACAGTGTGCGGTTCGGTAAGGAAGCAGCTTTCTCTTAGCATTTGCCTCGCTGTCACTTTTTCCAACACATGCGTTCTGTGTCTTCATGCTTGGGGTCTCTCCTCCCTCAGAGGCTTGCCATCTTCCCTTTGGACTGACAAAACACCCACACTCCCACTGAAATAAAAAAAAAAAAAGAAGAAGGAAGGAGGAAAAAAAAAAAGAAGAAGACATTCCTGGAATTACATCATTCTCTGCTGAAGCAGTTCTTCCAGAAACTGATGCATATATATTATATTCTTATAATGAGATAAAAGCAACCATTTAAAATGAAGTTATTTTAAATGCGGCTTCTTTTTTTCCCCTCCAGGATACCCCTGTCTTAGACTGTGGGCTTCAAAATGCTGGTACAAAAACAAGACCTGTTTATTCTCTATACCCTTTTCCCACCATGGGCGAAATCCTTCCCTAAACATCCGGACAGAGAAGCACTTGTGTGGCGCTGATGTCACAGACCTACCTGGCCTCCCTCTCACAAAAGCTAAGGTATCATTAGCTAGGCCCACACAATGGCCATTCAACCAAGCCACTGCGCTCCTCAGGACTTGGGAACAATGTTATTTTTTGTCTCAGAATTATAAAGACAGAGTTTTGCAGGAAACCTGACAGACAAAACCTTTTAGAGGTAAATGCTCCAGGCGGCTTTTGGGTTTAATCTTTTCCCATTAGCATTTCGACCCCCCCTCTCCCCTTGCTCACACACAAAGACCATATTTACAGGGTCAAAAGTAAAGGCTGTGAGTCTCTGGAGGCTGCTTTTTGTGTAGATCTTTACTATATATCTGCAACACTTTTCGCTTTTATTTTGGCTTTTTTTTTTCTTGTTTCTAAAGTATTTCAAACGGGCACGCTGAATAGTTTACAGAAATCTTGAACAGGTATATTTGTTTATGGTGATAAATACGTTTATTGTAACAGAATAAGAAAACAGAAACTATTTTACACCCCTTAACTAAATATTGTAAGAAATCACACGTGTACACAAGAATATTAAAAATGATTAACCCACAAAAGCAGTTTATATAATATAATAGTTATATTGTCAACAATACAACAGCAATGCCAAGGGTTCATATGTGCTACCTTTGTGTGTGTGTGTTTGGGCGCATGTGTGCGTGTGCGCACATTCACTTACACTTGTGTGTGTATGTGTGTGTGACTCCATGTGTGTGATTCATTCCAGGGCAGTTTTAGTCCTTATAAAATATTCATTTTGGTTGTGCAGGGCCCTGTAATTGCCATCTCTCACCCTGAATTATTTATACCTCGCACAGACTGACAAAGCTTTGCCATACGGCCCCAGATGAATCAGAAAGCAGCCATCTCTGCTGCCAACAGCACTGGGCTTTCACACAAATATGGCAGCCACGTCTCTCTGCCTGGCCTCTCTTAATTTGACATTTTCTTTTTCCCCCTGCCTTTGTCCTAGGTGCACAGAAAGGTTACCTGTTAGCTTTAAGCACCGACCTGCTCTCTGTCTTTCTGTCTCTATCCCCCCCCCACCTCCCCTTCTACCTACATGACAGTCCACAGTGGGTGTTTTTTTTTTTTTTTTTACCTCTTCTGAGAATGCGTTAATGTGGTGGCAGCGATGTCAGAGTGGCTGCCTCATGTTTCATGATGACTGACCAGTCCTGACAGCCACTTTAGATGTATGTATTATACATTAGTAATAATACGATGTAGAGATACACTCGCGCATATTAGAACATGCATGGACAGACAGCAAAACCACTGACTCACTGACCTATATGTAACATACGCACATACACACACATATGCAAATCAGCCCTGACTGGCCTGCTGGGTCCAGCAAGGCTGCCTGTAAACGGTCAAAGCCCCCCTGCTGCTCTTCCCTGTACAGCTGTGTTCCTCTGCGTCCTGCCTGGGTCTGATCACTCCAAGGTGCCACGGGAGAGAGACGGTGCTGTATGGCTCTCATTGTAAACCAGCTCTGGGGCCTTCCAGAACCCCACGTCGAACACCCTAAATACTACTATTCACCCGGGCCAGTTACTCCAACATATGCTTATCTTCCATCTCACTAGTGCAGGGAGGTGCTGACTGGTATTTCCTCAAGGCCCCGAGCTCCAATGCTGACCAGTAATCAAAGCACCATATTTCTCCTCCCGCGCAAAAATAACCTGGAGATACCTCTATGCCGTCCAGCTGGTGAGCAGAGTAAATATTCCTGAGAGCTGTATTGTAGACGTGCGTGAGTATTTTCGTAATGTCAGCAACCTCATGACTAACAGTGTGAGTGTCACAGTCATTATCGGTAATCATCATCATCACCGCCGCGTTGTTTCTGCGGTGCCCGTGATGATTCAGTAATATTTATGAATTCCACTTTGGATGTAGATGATGTTGGCTCTATAGCGGCAACCACTGTTTGATTCGTTTTTACAACAGGGTCGTGCAAGACAAAACAATGCAGAATTATTTATGTTTTGTGTCTTATTATATTGTGTTCAAAGTCCTGGTAGCGAAAAGCCATATTCGGAGTAAAACAAAGAACAGCGTGCAACAGTACACAGCCTCAGCAGTATCTTGATGTGAGGGGATGGGAGAGGCAGAGAGAAAGCTCGGGGCTAAACATGCAGTATGTGGCGGGCTGGAGCTAAAAGCTGCATAAAGCACACAGCCTTAGTCCACTGTTAGCAAGTGATGGATAGTTAGCAGGAGCTCAGAGTCTTCGTCTAATCTGTTACAGTAAACCTGTGCCAAAGCCTGAAGGGAATCAGTGGGGGCTAGCTAGGAGTGGGTTTGACGTGAAACCATTTGTGAAGACGAGCGATTCTCTTAAGTAAGAAACTAACAGTGTCCAGAGAGAGAGAGAGAGAGAGAGGGAGGGAGGGAGAGAAAGCTTGGAGAGCGAGCGAGACAGGAGGTGAGGAGAATGAGTGAGAGTGCGAGAGAGGGAGAAGGAGGAAGAGATACCATAATGAGTCCTGTAGCCATGGAGTAAATGAAGAGGGATTGACAGAGTGAGGGATCCTCAAGTGAAATAATGTCAATGCCACTCTGCCCATTAGAGAGAAAGGGGGATGGTGGAGGAGAGGGTAAAGAGGGATGAATGGAGAGACACAGCTACATCTTACGTTGCAGAGGAAGCACATAAATTATTTGTGACACCCTCGCAACACACATATACCACTAACAAAAATATGAAATATGAAACAACGGAATGAACTGACAATAGCGGCGGAGAAAATAAAGAAATAAAAACAAAAAAGGCCTTGGAAATACCCAATAAATTCTCCGAGACATGTAGTTGGGATATTTGATGTCGAACAATAATAATCACGGTGACATCTGCCTTGCTGCTCTCGGAGGAGACGGGCAGAGCGCGTGAGTGGAAGGGGTTAATCTTCCAAACCCAATAAGGTTGGATAGTGAGGCACTTGTTCCCTGATAAAGAAGTGATAGGATCTGTGGGTCTGGTCCCTTGGCGCTTGTACAGGGGTAGAGCAAATATTGTTAATGTGCTGTGGTTTACTTCAGCTAAGGCGAGAAAAACAGCTCCGCTTGACGAGAGAAGACAGTGGCAAACCAGAATACGACAGAAACGGCCACGCGGCTCAGTTCGGCCTCCCAGGGACTTAACCGGCATACATATCCGAGCCCGCTCAGTTGCATAAATAAGTGTTCGGGAAGATTAAGATCTATAAGTGTCTCTATTTCTCGTTTTACCTGCTCCGCCTTGTCACAACAGGGATCTGAATGCAGTTCAGTGAAGTGCCTAATAACTGGAGCAGTAGGTAGGGAAGGCAGGAGGCTTGACATTAAGACCCTGGCGTTTTGGAAATCCGATACGCTATTGACCCGTGTACTACTATCTCAGCGTAGAGATCTGGTGTCAGCAGATTGTAGTCTGGTGTTGGGAGCCGTTTCTTACAGGGCTCCTGTAACAGGGGCCCATTGAGTCTGGGAGGCAGCTGGGGCCTGATGGGCTGGAGCTGGGTGGTGATCGATACTCACCGCCCCGCAACGGATGACCTCACTGTCATGGCTGCCGGCTGTGGACACTGCATACTAGTCATTAGTGCCGGGGCACCAATCAGGAGCTTAGAGTTGTCAATACCTGACTCTTACAGATACTGTGGCCATCTGTCAGTGTATTGTGTAACAGCCTAAGTAAATATGGGGAAGCTCTTTTGAACAATAAGAACAAGGTGTATTATTGAAGAACAAAAAAGAAAAAAACTCCAAAGTCAGTACTTTAAGAAATCGGATCGGTGAGAGGGGGGAAAAAAAAAATTCAAATAGCTCAGGCTTAACTTTTAATTTTTTAACAAGTCATTAAAAATAATAAAAATCTGAGAAAGGAATGGATGAAAAAATGAATGAAATTGACAGGACAGCTAGCCTCCACCGTCGATAGAGCCTTCTTAATAATACAACATTATCCTTATTTGCCCTCTTCACTCAAATCAAAGGGATGGACATTTATGCATGAGTGACATCAACCCGGCAATTAAGTTGGCCATTTAAATGAGAGAAGGCCTTCTACACCTCGCCTGTTTGTTTTTTCCCCTCTCTTCTTCTTCTTCTTTTTTTTTTTTTTCCTCCTATTCCGCCTCTGTTTGATGATGGGAGAGGGTGAGCTAGAATTAGGGCGATGGGTCTTCCTTTGAGTGTCAGCCTAAAATGATCAGAGTAAAGATAAGAGGGTCTAGCAGCCCTCAAATCAGTCAAAGTGCCAAAGTCGGCCTTTTTCTCCTCAATTACCGAGTCTGTGAAGCCAGGGAGTGGAAGGCGCAGAGCCTGCTGCATTACTAAAGAGACAATCTATTTCCCCTTTGACCAGAGGGAGAGAAATCATTATGGCATGATTAGTAGCTTCGGCAGTGGGCGAGCATGGAGGTACTACAGGAGAATCGTATTAATTGCCTTAGACCAAGGCATGAGCAGGATTGTTTTAACGTTGATTTGTGGACCTGTATGACTAGCTGTCGGAGATAAAAGCTGATGTCAGGTCTTAGTTATACTGGCAGACTTCGGGCATGCAGACAGAGAAGGTTGATGTCAAAATGAGCTTCCTTGCCTGCCCTGGAAGTCTTTCTCTATATGCCTGTCGATGTCTTCCTCTTTGTCTTTCTTCACACTTCATAGTTTTCCTTTACGCCTCCCACTATCCCTCCCTCTACTCCCCCCTTCTCTCAGATGGACTACACCCCACCCCTTCCCGCACTCCCTCTCGCTCTCTCTCTCCTCCAACTGATAGCTGCCTTGGCCGATTATTTCATCCAGTGCGGTCCACTGAGAGCCTCCTCTCCCGGCTTTGGAAGAGCTTTAATTAGCCATGTTAATATCCCCTTCATTGGCCTTAATATCACTCAACACCTTCCTCCATCTCAGCGGCCACCAGGGTCCCCCTGTCCTGTCAGAACAGCTGATTATTGAGAAGGATAGCTTTAATCAAACCTAATTGCAGTTCATTCTTTCTCTCTATCCCCCTTTGCCCTCCATTGCCAACATCTAATGGCAGCGACGACTTGATATCCCATTAAAAAACAATTAAACAACCTCCTTTTGTCTCTGTGCGTGCCAAAACACCAGCACAAACTTCTGTAGATATTTAAGAAGTAAAAGAGAGAGAGAGGGGCCTTGTCTTAATTGCTCTCCTTTTCACCAAGGACCAATTTGCACTGTGCTCATGGAGAATCTTAACCAACTCAAATGTAATGGATGCTATAGCACTGCCACTGCTGTGGACTATGAAAATTAAGCTTATCTTTTTAGGAGAGAAATTGTGCTTAATTGCCTTCATAACAGTAAACATAAAGGAGCTACTTTATGATTGCGTGGGCACTCAATTTCTTGTGTTTATTGTTTCTTAACTTTTGGTTTCGCTGTAGTAGAAACAGTATGTAAAAGCATTAAAGTATCCAAGAAAAGAGACAACAGACTAACTCTGAAAGTAATGTGTTTCTTTTATGAAGTCAATGCATTGCCTGGGAAATATATTCTATCTCTTGCGCTGACATAAATTGTCTACCAACGGGTGATGCATGTGCATGCTCGCGCTCTCTCACACAAACACACACACACGCATGTAGCCGTGCGCACACGCACACAAACACACACCGCTGGTCTTACCCAATCTGTATGAGAGGCGACAGACAAATAAAAGTCGTATTTCAGGTCTGCTTTCCGCAGATGTCTGCTGCTCTACATTATGACTCTTTGGGGAAATAAAAACAGGGTCAGGGAATTAGAGTACATAATGGTCATTTTGATGATCAGCCAACAGATGCAACCTGAAAACACAGTGAACACAATCAAGCGAAATGCACTAATGACAAGTCAGGTTTTTTATGGCCTCACCACACACCGACAGGCAATCAGCATTCTGGCATGGGTTAAAACGTCTTTTATTGATGTCCAAGCCAAAGCTCCTTGGATGTGGAGTGAAAATATTTTCTCACCTCTCCTCTCCCTCCTGGGCCCTCAGCGAAGCACAAGGTATAGGAGTCTATCGAAGAACGCTTCTAAATGACCAGTGCATGTGTTAATGTGGCCAGGGTTAGAAGGGTCATTTCAGACTCTGATTTATGGCCTGGCCAGGATCCCACTGGGCGAACGAGAAGTCTTAAGTGTTGTGAAAGCGTCCTCGCAGGCCACACAAGCCACTGTATTTAGCTGAATGAAATGGCCATGCAATCTATGGTGCAATCTATGGTAATCCAATGAGCCGCTGTGATTCTGTGAGCCAAGTTAGTATTACAATAGAAACCGCACTATTGCATATAGTAATGCTAATGCAATGTGATGAAAAATAAATATCACAGCAGTGTATTTATAATGAATCGGAGAAAGCAAAGGCGCAATCAGTCACGATTCTGTGGGGAGAATTTGCAAAAAACAACAAGTCGATTTCATTGTTTATTCTGTGTGGTCATGTAAGATTTTTACACAATAGGCTACATCTGAGATAATTTCTCTTATTGGCCTTGTTGTTAATTTTCCTCGCTTTAACTATTTTATGTCTGTGAGGCCACATCTGATATACAACTCTCAATACGCGGCCTTATCAATAAATTCAGCGAGACCCAAGAGAAAGCGGCAGAAGAAGGCAGCTTACAAACTAACCAAGCCCAGATCTCACTCAGACGTGACATTTGTTCAGAGACGATTAGCCAGGTTGTAATTTGTGGCATAATTGCCTCACCCACCCACAAGTGCATGGGTGTGTGTATGTGTTATGCGTGTGTGTCTGTGTGTGTGTGGCATACGGTGGTCCCAGGAGTGTCCGCCTAATTGCCTGACAGGACTATAAGTTTTGTGGCGCGCTCTCACCTTGTTAGGTCCTTTATCCCTGATGCTCTTCAAACAAGACCTGGTCACAGGTGGGCCTCATTTGCTTCCCTATTGAACAGGAGAACTTTAATTGCACAGGGGGTGTCCTGGGATTAAAGAGGTGGGTGGAATATCAAGTGACTTCCTGTATGTTAGTGGCAGATGGGTGTTGGGAAAGACCCATGAACTCAGGTGAGAGGATGAGATCACAAAAAAAGACGATCTTGATTTTGAAAGAATAATAAAGAGACTGACTTCCCAATCTGAAACGGTGTCACATCGGTTTCTGCCTGACGTGATGAATGAATGAACGAATGAATGCGAAAGGTCAGAGTGTTTGAGGATTCTAATTTAAATATTCCATCAATTTGCAATTTGACATGTTAGCTTTAACAGTTTGCTTTTTTTGTGTGTGTTCTCTTGCAGATTCTTCCTTAAGTTCTTTCTCAAGTGCAATCAGAACTGTCTGAAGAATGCAGGGAATCCACGAGACATGCGCAGATTCCAGGTGACTAAAATCTATTTCACACATATGCTCTGTCTATTTCTGTCTCCGTCTTTCACTGTCTTACTCTCCCCCTTTTTTTTTGCAGACGCACACATACACACAGGTGTGCAAAATGCACAACTACAGCTGCTACACTACACTAAGTCACAGTGACACAGATTCACATATGAATACATTTTATTATTGGCACTGAAGGAGGCAAAAACCAGAAAAAAAGAAAGACAGGGATTTTGTGTCCTGTGTGCTCTGGACAGAATATTTATTAGGGAATACCATCTGACACAAATAAGGATATAGGATTTAAGAGTGCCATCAATTGTGTTCCTGACAGCTTTCTGAGCCTTAGCGCAGAGGGGAGGACGATCCAACCACATGTAACAACAGTGTTAACTCAGGATCTGTCTGGCAGCGGAAACGCATACCTTCTTGCACACACATATGCGCAAGCACACACACGGAGACGCACGCACACATATGGATGCGTGCACATACACGCTAGCGGCGCATATGTTTGCTTTCTCTATATCCCTCTCTCATTCTTAACCACATATGCATACACTTAATGTCACACATATGCAGCTCTCTATATAACCAATGAAAACCACCTTAAGCCATCTGAAAACCATCACTAGTGCGAGCTGACAAAACGCTACGATTTACACTAACAGGACATGACCACTGAGCACTTTTACTGTTTCTTTAACCCTCTCGCATCTAAAGTGTCAAGTAGGCGAGTCTTAAAATTATTGACCCCCCCCCTCCTGCTGATCCATTTATCCAATCGCCCATCCATCCTAGCCAGACATTTTCACCACAAGCAGCCCACAAGGTCAAGGTGAGACAGTGAGAGTTTAGTGTGATTTGTCCTATCAGGGTAACGACAAACTACAGGAGGGCGTCCGTCACTGGCAGCACTGTTCTGTGATAGACACATAAGCCAGGCATCCTCCAGGAGGAAGCCCAGACATGAAACAGACAAGACAGGGTGTCCCCTCCTGATGTCACCACCATCAGACCTCCCCTGCCTCCTCAAATCTTCCCTCAGGGTGAATGTGGACTGATGCATGACAGCCACCAAGGGCTTTCACCTTTCACTTCTCGGTGTCAAAAGGAATGCAAGAACTAAGTTTTAGCATCAGTCTTTTTTTTTTGTGAAGCTATATTGTATTTAAAACAACTAGATTTAGGATTTTTTTTTTTATTGTTGTTGTCTTTTCTGCTGTCCAACAGTTAGTATCCCATTGCTCTCAAATAGATTTCCCAGATGCTCCGCCATAGGTGTTTCTCTGGCCAAAGTTGTGTATTTTGCATGCCTTCCACTCTACTTATTACCCCCCAAAACCAGCTGGAGGCCAGAAAGGGCCCAATCCATCATCCTCAGCTTGGCCCAGCTCTGAACCTGCTCACAAGAATGGAGCTCTTTCACTTCCCCCTTCTCTCCCCCCTACACCCCCACCCTTTCCCAAACCAACCAAAAAAAAAAAAAAAAAAAAAAAAGCGCCCCCCTAAATTCCACTGCTACACCGAGGTCACTTACCGGCGAAGCAAACCTGAGAGGGGCTCTCTGTTTCCGGCTCAGAAACACTTTGGCCATTCACATGCGGGCTCGCTGTTTGGAATGCGGTAGCCAAAAAACAACAACAAAAATAAGCATTATGAAATATGGAGTGTGGCTTGGAATTTGATCCTAGTAAAATGTTTGTTGAGTGATGGGATGGAGCACGGTTCAGTTGCTAATGACTCCAGTAACATTTTAAAAGGGAGGCCTTCCATCCTCAAACAGATGGACAAGCTGATCAATAATTCCGAGCTTCAGCTATGATGACAGTTGGTAGAGTGGGTAAACGGAAATGGTATTTTAGTGATCGAAAAGTCAATTAGCTGTACACAAATGCGAGACACTAAAAAGCAAAGACAAAATGGCTGAGAAGCGAGGTAACTGTAATGCGATATGTCCAAAGAGTACAACCACTTCAAAAGGTTTGACAATAGTAATCAATAGCGCCGAGGCATGTACCTGGACACAACAGGATTTCTAAAGCCTTCCCGTATCCCGTAATTAAGCTGTTTCTCTACCTTAATTTTTTTGTCTTACATTCGTCTCACTTTCACTCCTATTGCAGGTTGTCGTATCGACGACCGTCAATGTGGACGGCCATGTCTTGGCTGTCTCTGACAACATGTTCGTACACAACAATTCCAAGCATGGGCGAAGGGCTCGCAGACTCGACCCTTCAGAAGGTACGCCTCCTTATCTGGAGAATGGTAGGCACATTTTTACATCTTATAATTTGCTACGCTCTTTTTTTTTTTTTTTTTTCCTCTTTCAGACATCCTCCCATTTTTTATTTTTTATTTTTTAGATCACACAACCTAGTCGCTTCTAGTTCCTTACGATCTTTTGTTCCTCCATCACTTCCATTTTTTAAAACTTTTTACTTTGCTTTTTGCCTCCCTCATGCCCACTTTTACGGCTTGACTGGAAATGGTATGCATCGCCCCGTGTGTTTATCATTTCAGCATCGCCACCGACGACGACGA
Source organism: Stegastes partitus (assembly GCF_000690725.1). NCBI lineage: Eukaryota > Metazoa > Chordata > Actinopteri > Pomacentridae > Stegastes > Stegastes partitus. Next base: position 116,621 of record NW_007577998.1, read on the forward strand.
TAATCGGACTAATTTATGATTTCGAAAAATGTTATACTACTTCCAGTCTCCTAATGCACCTACATTTGTCCTAAAAGCTTATGTGAAACATGATCAAATTGCTGAAGAATTTGGCTGTGAGGTCAATTTCCTGCCATTGGGTTCTGCAGATTTAGCTGTGAGAGAGCTGAAACAGGGGGGAGGAAGGAGAAAGACAGAAAGGAGGGGGGGAGGAGGAGGAGGAGGAGGTGAGGGTGGGTTGATGGTGTGTGTGTGTGCGCATGCATGTGTGTGTGTGTGAGGGGTTTTTTTTGGTGGGGGGGGGGTGGCCTATGAGAAAAACAGAACTTACTGTTTTTCTTCCAACTGATTCCATATGATAGACTGATTGCCTTCTCAGCCAAAAGAGAGAAAAGAAGGACCACCAAACCATGGGAAATCCAAAAAGTAAAATGCACTAAACATAACCTTTTGACCCTCGTGGCCTCCACTTGCAGATGGGAGCGCACGCAGCTGAAAGATTGTAAGAAAAAGAAAAAAGAAGTGAACTGACTTGGGCCAGTTGTGCAAATTGCTTATCTTCAGATTTCAAGAGCCAATTATGGCTGGGCAAACAGTTTATATACACCACTGACTAAAACAAGCTCCTCTACACATTAATGGGCATTAATGGTTCTATCACCAAAAGCAAATGTAATGTTTAATACAACAACGACTAATACAGGAAAAAAAAAAAGGACTAGACAATTAATATATCTCAGTGCTCTCCAGTCCTAGTGGGGGAAAAAGCTAATCTATTTGTTTTTGTCTTTATTAATGACTCCTCTACTGGAGAACAAAATCAAATAATTAAAGTCCTGCCCGGAGCACCAAAGTCATTATGTTCGCTGACGTTCTGTTTGTGTGTTTCACGTTTATGACACGATAGGTGTGGATCGCCTAGCAACCAGTTTCTTAATGAGGAGAGCAATTAAAGAGGTTGAGCCCTCGCCTCCATGTTCCCCAGCTCCCGCGGGACCCCCTGTGTTTTGTGCGTGTGTGTCTATGCATGTGTGTGTGTGTGTGTGCGCTTGTGTTCTTTACAGGTTACCCCAACCCATCCTTTTATTCCTCTCTTCACCACACTCTTCAAAGCGGCAGAGTGACGCCCCGTAAAGCAAGAAACGAAGCTATTGTCAACCGCCCAGTTGAACATGTCTTTGTCTAATAACTTTAATACACCTTCCCTCTGCTTAACCGCGTGTGCTCTCACAAGTCGAGATCTGTTTTGTTTTTTTTGTTTTTTCTTTTCCCCTCTCTCTCTCCCTCCCAGGCTCAGCTCCATAACAAACTAATTTAACATGCATCAACAGCGATTGCTCACTTTGTTTGAGTCACCTTTAACAAACAGAGATGTGACACATGAGAAAAGGAGACCCGGTCATAAAATGTAATTCCAGCCATGTCCTCCATAGTGCTTTGACAACTAGCAGGCAGACAGACAGACAGCGTGCTTTAAATTAGCAACACATTCTTCCTCGGGAGTTCACTGGGCGAGAAGCCTCAGATATGTGGCTGGCTGAAACAGAGAGAGAGAGAGAGAGAGAGAGGGAGAGAGGGAGAGAGGCAGGCATCCTTCCTCTGGGCTCAGGCTGCACTTGCACACACACACCGCCTCCCATTGATCAAGAAGTGCTGCCCCCTATTGGTGCAGCCAGGGCACTGCCGGTCGATGACAGACCGAATCTCGCCATGTGACATTTTTGTTCACTTGTGTGTACTGTCACACAACAAGCATATTATGCATTCAGACACGAATGTGCTTTGTGGCTGCCTGTCACTCAAACATGTATAGATTCAGGCTCAAAGGTGCATAAACATGCTCACAAATAGCTGAGTCTTTCACACACAGCATCACCCCCCACCACACACACACACATGCAGACACACACACACGAACAACGCAGCACCGACACACACAGAATCTATCTCTTATTCACACACACACACAAACTCATACACACACACACACACACACGTTCCTTAGCTCAGTTCCACCATTATAGAGCCCCAGACAATATAGGAGACTCAGCATAGAGCCTGCAGCGCCTGCCTCATTTGCATGCCAAGTGGCTGTAATGCTGTTAGGGTTTATGCAATAAAGACAAGTGAATCCAGACTGCCGGGCCTAAGAGGAAGAAAGAGAAGGAGAAAAGAAGGGGGGAAAAAGGAGAGGAGGAAAAGGAGAACGAGAAGGAGAGAGTGTGAGAGAGAGAGGCTGAGAGTGAGGGAGGGAGAGAGAAAGAGAGAGAGAGAGTCAAAGGGAACAGATGGCCCAGGGAGAGGTAAAAGGTATAATCCCATCAGCTGCACTATCAACCGACCATCTGGACATCCCACAGCACAATTACAACACATTTCAGCAGGCAGAACAAAGGACGGCTTCACGGGGCCACATCAGACCTGTTTGAGTGTCACAATACTAGAGCTAGGACCTCCTCTGCTCAGATCTCGGATCAGTTTTGACGTCCTCCGCGGCTAACCCCAACCAGAGAGAGAAAAAGATTAGAACAGATCACAGATCGGCGGCCTGCGGTCGTTTCGCGGCGCGGGGAATCTTGAAATAAATTCAAGCGCGCAAACAGAAATTTGAAAGGGGAGCGATTCTGCACGACAAAATTTGAAAAATAAAAATAAGATTAAAAAAAATAAAAAAATAAAAAAAGCCGTGAATTAAAATTGAGTTAATCTCCTCAACTGTGGCCCAAAGTTTGCAAACACTTAGTGATGCAACACTCGGGCCGGCCTCTTTGCATCCTCATCCGTCCACTCCTCATGATGCCTATCATCTGCTGAGGGGGGCATTGTGCGTGTCTGTCATCAGATCGCCTGCACTGACTATGTAATCCACTTCGCCACGGTCCCCATTCAGCACATGCTCCCCTCTCTGTCTGTGCATTGAGACATATGCAAATTTTCAAGCAGAAGGGTGGACGGCTTAGGGCCTCAGTCGCTGCCTCTCCATGGGTCCTTCTGTGTGTGGGAGGGGGCACTGGGATTTCCGAGGTGGTGCGTCTGTGTGTGTGTGTGTGTGTGTGTGTGTGATTGTGTATGCCTGTCGTAGGTTTTCAGGCTGCAGCTGCCCCCCAACAGTCACCGTCACCATCAGGCCCTCTTCTTTGCCTCCTCCTCCTCCTCCTCCTCCTCCTCCTTTCTGCCCCCCCCTCCCTCTCTCTCATCCCCAAAGTCAATTTGTTTACAGTAATTTTGAAGGGTGAATTATTTGCTGTAATCGTCCGCACTGATGAAGGTCAGGCCCTTAGAGGGGGCCCAGCATGCCCATAGAGGGTTGGTCCTCTTTCAGACGCTCTGCTTCGCAATTAAGGAAAGCAAATGTCACTCCTCCAGGCCTCACAAATGAAAATCTGTACGAGGTGATTAGCATGAAGTCAACAGCGCCTGTTAAAGTCAGATTCCCTGTAGTACCAATGTGTGTGTGTGCACTTTATGGGCAGGGAGAGAGAGCAAACATGACCTGAACAGACCCAACAGCAAGGCAAACAAAGGGAGATGTCTTGTCTGAGGTGATCCATACAACAATGGCTGACTGTGATTTACTTACTGGATGGAAAGGATAATAGAGGTTTAGAACTGAGCTTGTAAAGAGAGAGAGAGAGAGAGAGTGAGAGAGGGAAAAAAAAAAAAAAAGGAACTTGCTGAAATAGTTGCTCACATTTTGAGGAGTAGGAAAAACATGCACAATTCATAGTGTATTAAAAGATATTGATGGAAATAGATTAAATTTGATATTGCTATTTTATGGCTAGCTGTCATGCTATTTCTGTTGTAAACACGGTGTTGTGCTGAACAACATATTAAGGTAATGCATCAAATGACAGTGAATGTGAGGCACCAGATCACTCAAATTAGATTATAATAACAACCCAGACTGTTGATGAATGGCGGAGCTACGTAGCAGAAGTCATGCCAGATGAAAAGCATTGTAATAAACAATATGAAATGGATTGAATCGATCACAAAAAGAAAGAAAGAAAAAAAAAAAAAACTCAATCTGAATAATTCATGAGTGCATTTCACGTTATGAAACCTGAAACTACACTCAGTGTGCCGGCACTGTACTGCACATTCAGAACAAAGGTAATGAAATAACATGAACCAGCAAAGCTTTAGCTTGTCATTTCCACTTTAACAGCCTGTATTCTTGACTCATTTAAGATGTGTTCAACTTTGAAATTTTACTGTACTTGCGGGTGCATGCTTAATCAATTCTGATAGCTACATTTGCCCTGACACATAATTTGCTCCATCAAATCATTTTCCTGGCGAGCCTGGCGTTTAGCCTTTGTGAAGTGGACCATTTGAAGGGTCTGCTTAACTACACCACTCCAGCGCGCTGATAAATGATTTTGATTCTCATGACTTAAAGGACAAATCCATCATTTTTTTTTTCCAGGGGCAATTTCCATGATATGTCTTTGTGAGAGAGACATGGGGAGCTGAACGTGGAGGTGATGCCGTAATGTGTCTGAGTGGAAAGAGACATGCGCCCGAGTGTTAAAGCCTAGGTGCTGAATTTGCTCTTCTCTTTGTCTTGGATAAGCAGCCACCCCATGCATCAAGGCTATCAGCCCCAGCGAGGGATGGACCACTGGAGGAGCCACTGTCATCATCATAGGGGACAACTTCTTTGATGGCCTACAAGTTGTGTTCGGCACCATGCTTGTATGGAGCGAGGTACGATGTGGGATTTTAGATTTCATATTCGACTAAAATTCAACTAAAGCTTTTTACGACATCTGTTTTAAAGTATTTAAAAACTTCAGAACTGCTAAGACAACAGTACATGCCCTGTTGCTTGTTATTCCAGAGGGCTCATTATTTCTTTTCTTTTTCCCCTGTAATCCAGCTGATAACTCCCCACGCCATCCGCGTCCAGACTCCGCCTCGGCACATCCCCGGCGTTGTGGAAGTCACGCTGTCCTACAAGTCCAAGCAGTTCTGCAAAGGTGCCCCTGGGAGATTCGTCTATACTGGTGAGTCAAAACCTTCTCTTTCCCCCTGTCTTTTTTCTACAGGCTTCTGCTGTACCTCCCACCCTTCCTCCCCTCTCTTTGGATGGAGCCCTCAGCCCTGAGTCCAGGCACTAATAATGAACTAACCAGGGCCCCGCTTGCTGAATGTTAAATGTGTGAGATCTGCACCGCTAGTGAAAAGCTGTTTCGCGGAGGGGCTCCTACAAGTGCAACTCGATCCCCCTCTGACCTGCCATCATACAAGGGCGTTGCCAAGCTCTGTTAAACTCAAGCTGTCAGGATACCTCATTCTGCCAGTTCTCTTTATCTATACTTTAGCGAGACAGATAATGCGTTCTCCTAATTTGCTGATTTTGTACGCAAAAAAAAAAAAAAAAAGTGGCTCAATTTTTTTATGACTCAGATTAGAGGAGCGATATCTAGGTTAAGTGCACGAACGTGTCTGAGGTTATTCTCATGTGCGCCAATTCACTGGAGAGAAAGTGTGCGAAGACGCGGGAGGGATGTGGTGTTGGAGAGAGAAAGGGAGAGTGTGTGTGTGTGTGTCACACTCTGAGTAAAGGATCTGATTATCTTGGCTAACAGAAGGAAGTGGTGGTCTTATCTGTCATCATTGGTGAGGAGACAGAGGTTGCGGAGGTCAGAGCCTGTCTGACCTGGAAGCCTCTGTCTGTTCTAACTCTGATGGGCAGAATGAAACAGGGGTGCTCTCACGTCCCCGTCCCCCCCTCCACCAGCGCTCCCAGGCCTCCAGCACAGGCCCGGCCTTGAGCACAGCAAGGCCAGAGCTGTGCTGGATACCCCCCCTCCCGCCTCCCCTTTCCTTCCCTGCTCCCACCCCACGAAATCCCCATCCAGACCCCTCCATCCTGGGGCAGCTGTTTCTCATCAAGTCCCCCCTCTCTCTCACTCCCCAAACCTCCACCTCCACCACCACTGCTACCACCCCCAGCTATCCGTCCCCTTCTCTTCCAACCGTGCAGTCTGGCCCAGCTCTCCTGCATTTAACCTCCCTAGCAGGAGCAGAGCAGAGGCCAACAAGGCACCGGGATAATGAAACAGGAGTGTAGTGTGGCTGCGTAAGTGTATGTGTGTCTATTTGTGTGAGAGTGAGTGAGGGGGAGAAAGTGTGCGCGAGCGTGTGTGTGTGTACATGTGTTACTGCACAGCCCTGAGAAGGTGTATAAGTTAAGACATTAATGGCTTCTATAGCACCCTAGTGAAAGTGCCAGGTCCCTTAAGAACAGACCCCATTAGTCACAGAGGCTAAGCGGATTGGGATGATTACCATCAGGTTTTACTGGGGAAACGTGTCCCCTTCTCTCTATCTTTGTTGATTTTTCTCTCCCCCCCCACCTCCCCATTCTTCCTCTCTGTCTTCTCTGGGTTCCTACTCACTTCCAGTTAGTATAAAGATACAATTACCCCTGGAGGCAACGGTGGTACAATTGATTAGTGCGGTGAATTAAAAGAGAAAGTCACCAATAGACAGGTCCGGCTCCTCTGCTCTGCTATTCCCTGTGTGGCTCACCCTGATTGTACAAGGGGTTGACGCTTGAGAGAATGAAACCGTTAAAGAGAAGCGGAACGCATAACGCCAGAATTAGGTATCACTGATTCCATATGTACAGTAATTGCGAGGTAAAATGATGTTACCCACTTCTTCCAGACATTAAAATGTGAATTGGCTGACGCATTGAGCGCAGGAGAGTGGATCATGTATTTAAGAATGAAACAGCTCATTTCAAACCATAGCTTTTCTTTCCGCGTTACAGCACTTGAACAAATGGCACTACATGAGCAAATAGATTTGAAATGACCCCGGAGTTACAATAGCACATTACGTGGGCCGAAAAGGGCATGTAGTGACACGGTGCTGTCTAAAAGGCACAGAATGTTCCAGTGTCATATTGGAGAGCAGCATGTGCATATCAAAGGTCTAGTTATCAAAGCTCATAGCTTCAAGCGTGACTTGAGAGCATGGCTTGAGAGGAGTGCCTTTTTAGACTTTTTTTTTCTTCATGTTGACTCTTCTTGCACCACCACCCTAATTGTGGAGATTTAACTCGCTCAATTTAAGAAATTATCACAAATTACCAAAAGTCAACACAGAGGAGACTGCAGTCAATTCGAACAGCAGAGGGACACGTCCTCACTCAGGTTAGCACCCTGGAACGGCTCCAAAACTCACAATCCATTCTCAGAAAGAGAGCACCCCGTAGTGTATGTCAAATAAGCCTGTTGGCATCGACTATTGAATGTTTAAAACACTAATGAGACAAGCAGACATACTATATAAAACTTTAGTAGGATGTAGTTACTGACTGCTTCAAGGAGCTTATATCTGCTCTTTAATTGGAACATTTTTAAAGGAATGACACGTTGCCTATTTTTGCTATTTTTACAGTCTATACCTTTTACCTCCGAAGAGTGTGTTGTCCCTTGGAGCTTGCTAGCTTGTCCTCTGTCTAATCCATGTATTGGTTATCCATTGGTCAGGACAGGACTGGTAGAACCAACTGTCAGCAAGGTTGTAGAAAATCAAAAGGAGAAAGTCCTGGCTGCACCTGAGTCGATACTTTATTATACTTTACACTTTATTAGGCACTGGAAATAGTACATGCTGGTTTGATCAAATATTTTTGAACAAAAAAAAAGTCGCAATTTTCAGCCTCATTTGCAGCATCGTAACCTTTTTACCGCGCAGTTACAGAACTGTATGAAAGAGTAAATCATAAATAAAAACTTGACCGTACAATTTATCCAATTTAAGCTCCTAATTGCATCAGAGCTTTTGGTTTTCTATCTTGGCCAAGTTTCCATGAGAGCTCCCCTCCAGGGGCAACGATGCAGGCCCTTGGTAATATGGTTCTGCAAGCAGTCCTAACACACTCAGCCACTATTTATCCTAATCAGTGACATCCACATAACCAGGATTGCTTAAAATGAACCCCTTCCGCGCCCCAGAAAACGCACATTTACCGGGACCCCATTTGTCATGGGTAAATTGAGGGTCAGTAAACTTCGCCTGTATCCTCCAGTGGGGATCCGGGACATGCATCATAACGTTAGGAGAGAATGATTGGCGAAGGCGAGCTGTCACACATTTGTCAGGGGGAAGGGAACATTATTTGCTAATTTCCCAAGCTGGGCACTGACAGGGTGCTTCGTCTTCAGACCTTTGGTGACCAGTATGGCTTCTCAGCTATTAGTACAAGTCAAGTGTTTTTTCTCCCCCTTTTTTTTTCTCACTGTAAAGCGGCAGTAATAAGAGCCATTCGTTCGACCTCACAAGACTGCAGCACACTGGGTGAAGGATTTTGGATGAAGGAGATGCCCCATACAGTGAGCTGTTCTTGCCAGGCCTTAGTTGTGGCCAGACAGCCTTGAGGGCTGATGGATCACAAACTTTCCTCGTCAAGGTGACGCTATCGACTCCACTGCACCAAAATCTGACAAAATGGGTATGAGGCAGTCATTCATCAACATAAGGACAAAGGGGTCATGTGTGCTTCACTCAATACTGGTGGAGATCAAGAAATGTCAGCCCTGTAAGGGATGGAAAAGGAAGATGGTGATAGTGCAGAAGTGAGGTGTCTTTATAGATACGCTTCAGCGACAATATCTCACTTTATGAATGTGTGGGGGGAAAAACAATCCTAAATTCTGTCTTGTATGCATGTAGAGTGGTTGTCCTCCACAAACTAAGCCAGCGAAGCTTCATGTGCAGCAAATCAGAGATATAAATAGTGATATCTAGTCCTTAAATCCAAAATTAAACTCACTTCCTCTTCCACTCTTAGAAAGAGGAACAAAATGTTATGTAGTCTTGGAGCCTCCTTCTCCCCTCCACAAAAAAAATTAAATAAACAAACACAGACGTCTTTATCGGAGCACATCAGATAGGGCCTTGTGTTGTCCAGCTAGTGAATTGGGCCTATCCTTACGTCTCCTCTCCGCCCTGCCGTCACTTTGAAGTCCCAGACTCACAAGCTGATCAGATGGAGGGCTTCCTTTTCATTTCCTGTCCTGCAGGGTTGGGTTTGGTACTCGGCCGGTTGCTGGTCAGTGACGGGGTGTGACCTACAGCAAAGATATGCTATAATCAAAGGCATTCAAGGAGGTATGTAAACAGATCAGCTTTTTGAGGACAACTTACAAACACTTGCCGCATACTCCTTATAGGACTTGTATATTTACAATCTAGAAACCTACACCGCACAGCTTTTTAGATTATTTTAAAACAGCCTTTTTTTTTTTGGTTTTATAAATTCCCCCTTACTGTATGAAGTGCTACAATGAGAAGAGATGACATAGGCATTTATAAATGTCATCGCCACAGTCAAGTGGGTTGTAACCAGTTGGCACAACAGTTTTAGCATGTGTCAAAGCATGTTATCCACTAGCCATATCCCCATACCTGCCTGTCTCATTACAACTCTGGTATTTAGCACTAGCTCCACAGGAGTGGAGCAGACACTCGTTGCCAAGTTAGATGGGCCTGGTTTGAAGGCCTTGTGAGCTTGTGTGGAGCGCGACAAGGTTCCACGGAGGAAGGTCCTTGTGTCCAATTAGAGGGCTGACGTGACACGTGCTCGCACTCCCCCACTGTCAGGCAGCTTGTCAGGTAGGCTTTGAGAAGCACACTGTGGCATTATTCCACAGCGTGTTATCAGCAAGTGACCTGTGAAATCCAGCTCCGGGAAATTGATTGAAATAAGTACTTGCAGTTGAGCATGTATTTTCCCCCCATTACATCTCTCTGTGAAATGTATTGTGGTTATCTTTCAAAAGAAAAATGAAAGTATGGGTGTGTGTTTTTTTCTCCCCGTAAGGATGGTATTCATTGATTTAATTTTAATTGGACCCACTTTTTGTTCCTCAGTATCGTTAGAGGTCTGTTTTGTAATGGCTCTTAAAATGGATTGTCCTCACTAAGTCACAGCATCAGTCCTCTGCCACAGGAAAGATAGACAGAGGAGGCAAAGAGAGGGGGGAGCTCTTGATAGACGAGGATCTTTCCCCTCCTCCTCCTCCTCCTCCTCCTTTCTCTACCTCCTCTTCTTGCCCCATTTTCAGTATGATCCACACCCAACGGGCTTTAAAAGAACTCCAGCCCCCCCGTTCCCCTTCCACCCCCTCCGCTGCCGCATTTTGATTGAAATTCATCGGCAAGTTTATTGAGAAATGAATGAGGGAGGCAGCACGGTATTGACTTTGAGAGGAAAACACAACTCATCTTGAATGAGGGGGAAAATGCGGCCGTAATTTAGCCGTCATCGATCTGTGCCCCGTCCATGTATTGATCTTCATTTTACAATATTAATTTGCGCTTGCAATCAGCTGTGAAGGGAACCCATTTGATTTCTGTTGGCCGGTAATGTGTGAAAGTCCGCCGACGTCCTTAGAGAAGTGGCACACATACTTTAGATGTCATCTAAGAGGATTGAACAGGTGTCTTTGGCCCTTTCTAATAATACAGCCGATATGAAGGGAGTCTGAAATTATGGATGTGCAATCTGTAACATTGCTCCCTTTTAACCGTGTTAATTACATTTTATCTGTTGCAGGAGCAATATCTGCTGGAGACTGTAACTGTCTAGGTTTTTTTTCATCTGTATTGGCTCAAAGTTCATGAAATTTCAATGAACATTGATCTGTCTCCATTGATTTATCTTAACTGCAGATCTTTGAAATTTTAATTTCCTGTTCATCTTGAGACTGCTGGAGATGGAATCACTGAGTGATAACTGGCTGCAGTGGATGGAGATGATATGGTCAGTGTTAAAACAGATGAGGTTTGCTTTGCGTGGGTTTGCTGTGAAAATTTCAATTTGGCTTGGTTTGGTTTGGGTTGTTTTCTTTTTTTGAAAGATGGTTCTCTACATCTGCATGCATGTTTTCTGTTCTCTCCAACCCTGGAACACGTCTACGCCGAACAGCAGCGGCAGCATGACTTCTGAGTATCTTGCCTTCCTTGTATGTGCAGAATTCAGTTTTAACTCTTTGCAGTAACACCGAGGAGATATTCGCTCTCTCCGCGACTCCGGTCGACTCTGCTGAATGCCGGCAAGGGGAGGTCATTATGTGAGCTGATGCTGTTGTGAACTGCATCCATCTAACAGACTGCAGGTGCCTAGAAGGCTTCAGTTAGACTGTTTGACAAGTCACAAATGCAATAACACTTGAATGAACTTCTGCCTGTGCTGTTTATCTGTCTCCCCCTTTCCAACTCCCACTCCACCTCTAATTTGTGTTAAGGGGAAAGAAAAAAATAACTGCTCAATGGTGTAGGAGGAGTGGAGATAAGCTCGAAGCAGTTAAGTATAATTAGCGAAAGTAATAGCTGGCAAATGGCAACAAGGCTAGGTTTTTATCTCCTGGAAAGATAGAGTTATCGTAATAAGCTGTAATGGCTGGCAGGAATGCTAGTACTCTGTGCAAGCTTCCATTCAGGCTCATAGACTTAACAAGGAACAATTTCCCTTAAATTTACTGCTTTGCTCAAACATTTCCCTATGTTTATACCCCGATACTGTAAGTCAATACATGTGTTCAATCCACTTTCATATAGACCGAGGGCACACAGTGGTGTATTGCCATGTAAGCACTTCTGGCTGCCAGCGTCGGCCATGTTACACTGTTCCTGTAGAGCGGTTACTCATGTCCTATTTCTAGAGAACATGGAGAAGGAGCAGCAGACCACACTCGGATGCCATGTACACGCCATCCACTCTACATTTTAAGTAAAGTGGCCGGTTCCGAGGCGGCTGAAGGAGCTCTCCGAGAAAACGTGTTAGTGGCATGAAAGGACGGCAGATTAAGGCGTCAGATCAAAATAAGATTGGGAAGTGCACATTCCAGGCAGAGGAATTCCACTGAAGGCTTGCCACGGACGCCCGTGCGCATGCGCGATATTCAAAATTGGAAATGATATGGTCACAGCTGCACACCGAGTCATGCATTCCATTTCTTCATATTCTGAAACATGATCATTCGCTCTCCAGAGAGAGAAAATTACTGAAATATTCATAAAAAATGTTCTTCCAAACCTTCGCGAAGGAGAAGCACGCTCCTCAGCGGGTCCATTCTTTTGTCACTTATCACGTTAATTTTACTCACATATGGCGATAATTCCCTTTATTTATTGGCCCTTTAATTTGAAACATATTTGCTGTCACTTTGTTGTCTCATTGCGTTTGTAAAATCTGAATCATCCCAGAAATTAAACCGCCAGCCCTCTCTGTGTATGTAACACAAGCAGGCGGGGAAAAAAAAAAAAAAGATATAAGCGATATAATTGAACAAAACATGTAACCTGTCTAAATCTGAGCAGAAAATGAGAGAAAATGAAAATTCTATTAGTCTCTAATGTTCCCTCTGCCCCCCTCCCATGTGCTCTTCATCTCTCCTGCAAAGTATTCAAATGCAAGCCCTGCCTTACCTCCCCGTGTCTCTTTTTCTCTAATTATCCATGAGGTCAGTAAGCAAAATGGGGAAGAAGCCAGGAGATCAATACAAATTATCCCTGAGCAAACCAGTGCTGACAGTTTGAATTGCAGCATATGTTTACCCAAAATCAGGCAATTTATCTTAATATCAGGCGAGTAATGCAGCAGGGGTGAGAGGTCACACAATCTCTCCACCTCATAATTACCCGCCTCTAAAACAGGAAAGTGGTATTGATTGGCCGCGGGCCGGGAAGCGGGCGTGACTGGAACGTGCCAGCGACCCCCCC
>NW_007577998.1:129380-184380 GCF_000690725.1 Stegastes partitus
CCCCCCCTCCACCTTCCTCGGTCCCTCCTCCCCTCGGCTAGACTCCCCACCCAGTTCAGGATTTATGGGATGTGTGTGGAGGGTTTCATGTTTCCTTGCAGCGATTGAGAAGCCTTACAGGAGGGGTATTAAGATCGGGTGGGGGGGCTACACTTCTTCCACACACACACCCCAACCCCTCCCTCTCTCACTATATTGTGCTGGAAGGACATGGAGGACCAAACAAATTTTTTGGCATGCATGGAGTCATGCAAGGGCACCGGCGGAGCTAGATTTGCTCTTTAGAAGAGAGTAAAGTTTACGACAGAGTGTGAAGTCGGAACATAATGATGTGTCAGGGATTAAAAAAGACGTGGGGGTGAGGAGGTGGGGGGTAAAACGGGGGGTGGAAAAGGGGCTGCTGTCAATGTGTGTGGTGTAAGAAAAAGTAAGAAGAGTAGTCCCAATGATTCTTGCAGAAGCTCAGCAGATGAAAGAAAATCTTTGCTGGGGAGAAAAAATGTGCGGAGCGATGCGATGGATACACACACATAACACATTTATTGTCTAGATTGAATATAAGTGCTCAGTATATATCATCAGCAGCTCTTACAGGATTATTGACATTGTCTGTGTCTGTCTGCACCAGTGTACATGCTATGACTACAAAACTGTCAACTCATCAACTGACAGCACCGTTTAGCGCTAATGCAAGTCTCCATCAGCTGTCAAAAGCATTTGCATGAAATCAATAGCAGATGGCGGTCTGTGTCACCAATTTCATTACGGCAGGGTTGTTACAAAGATCATCTCCATGATAGATGAGATGGCGACATGTCGACATGTGGAGATCATGCCTGAAGCTTGGACTGCAACTGCGGGAACATTTGGCCAAGTTTTAATGCAATTTTTGTTTAGTTTTTCAGTTCCTCCTTGTCTGGGCATGTAGTACTTTTGCATAAACTGTAAAGTAACTGTCGATGGAGTTGAGTTTAAACCGCGTTTTTACAGATTCAGGAGAGCCTACCCTCCAAATCACATTCATCATTATCCTTAGGTCTGCATTTACAGTAGGGCATCATTATCATTGGAAAGGCACATCAAACAGAACACCTCTCCCAACCTAGGTCCGCGTCCTGTACTGTACGTCTCTCCGGCTGTGTTCCCAGCATGCCTGGCGGGTTGTGTAGGCCCCAGCTGAGGCAGAGGACAGGAGAGCGTGATGTATCACCCTGAGAGAGCCCACTGACAGCCTCTGATGATGGATGGCCTGATTATGGAGTGCTTTTTACACATACACAATTTACATCACACTGAGCAGCGGGGTCTGGCAGGGCTGCCGTGCACGTACACTCTCTCAACCGGGCACGTGCACTAACGCACACACACACACACGCTCATGTGTGTACACATATACACATGTACGGGACTGCCAGAGTGCATAGATAAGAAGGGGGGTGGAAATAACAAAAGAAAAGGGGCAAATTTCCTTGCTACAGCCTTGTCATGTACGATCAATACGGCAGATCAATCCTTTATTAAGGAGAAGATGGCTTTCCCCCACATTCCAAAGCAGACCTTTGTCGTTTCGGGACACATGATGACATGTCAAATCAGATTTCCAGCAGTGTATGTTGTCGTGGCGTGGGGTTTATTCAGGTGTGTCTGGCCTATAGGGTTGAATACCACTGTATTCGTAGGGCTAGATCCTTGCTATCGATTAGCACCCTGCATTGTCCATGCTTGAACACATAATTGCTCCATTTGATCACGGTCGAGCTGGCAATTACTGTATTCAGGTTTTGGCACAAGCGGTGCATGTGTTCGATTGTACCTCTGAGCACACGAGTACTGTATGTATGCGTGAGTAGGCACGGGATGTACGCGAGCGTGTGTCTATAGGTTGTGTGTGAGGGGATGCTTGCATGGGTATTTAGACAAGAGGGAACAAAAGAAAGAGTGAGAAACATAAATGTTCGCTTTCCTGCCGTGACTCCCCGGCTTGTGCTTCAGTGGCCCTGCCTGCCTCTCTGTGTGTGTGTGTGTGTGTGTGTGTGAGTATATGTGTGTGTGTGGGGGGGTGTTCGCTTGCTTTCACATTCTCTGGTGTTCAGCAGGTTCAGCGAGCTGTGCGGTGTTAATGCTGAAATTACATGCTGAGTAATGAGTGATGGGCCAAATTACAGGCTGAACAATGAATAGAGGCAGGCAGCTCTTATTAGTCTCCATAGAAAGCCATTGATTTATGAAGCGCCTTGCTCGGCGGAGTTACTCTCCTGAAAATGATATCTACATTGAGAAGTGATGTTCTCTATTAAGTCGTTCCTTCCCCCTTTACACTGCTCTCCTCCTTTCTTCCCCTCCTCCCCCCCTCCGTCTCTCCCCTGCCCTCCCTCCCTGCCTTCCCTCGCCTTGTCCTGACTATGAGTGTACACATGATTGTTTAGAATCAGGCGGAGCTGTAAGGAAGCCTTCAATTACCCATTAGGACTGTCAGACATAAAACGCCCTGCTCTCACCAAAGTCTGGGTTATGATTCATTTACTTTGTGCCTCTGATTCATCGCCCAATATGCCTCATGCCCCAGATTACTATTTGAGGGGTGGGAGAGATTAATGGCTCCATGGGATCCGCTGCCGTATTTCACAGGCCCAGTGTTGCAGTACAGTAGGTGCAGAAGGGTGAAATGACAGCAACTTACACTAGATCAATGTGTGGACAGCCTTTCACAGATTATTAAAGCTCTGTTAGATTAAAAGACCCCCGCTATGTAGTTTGCTGTAGTCAATATTCTCAAGCAGATAAAAAGGGGGAGGGGTCTCTCGGAAGGATCCCTCAGACTGATGTAGGTCATCACGGCTGTTAATGGAATAGCACTTGGTGACACAAGTGTCAGAGGAACCTGTGTCATTTTCCATCGCTTGCCCCCGAGAGCCGCTGATGTTTCATAAAACATTGTTTCGCCCCTGAGGTTTCTATGAAATTAGGCATTCTGAAATGACTTTTGTACCGTAAACTCTAACAGATTTCTCAATTAGTTTTTCCCCGACTCTGGGAAAAAAAAATTAGCCCTGAAATTGTTTTAATTTTCATCTTCCCTTCTTTTTTTTTTTTTTTCTTGCAGCCCTGAATGAGCCAACCATCGACTATGGTTTCCAGAGGCTGCAGAAGGTCATCCCCAGACACCCCGGCGATCCTGAGAGGTTACCAAAGGTCAGTACAGTGTTTCTGCAGTGACACGGAGCTGTCTGGGTAATGATGTCTTAATACGACCGACTGTGACGAATAAACAAAACAACATTACCATCAACGCAGACCACTGTGACCCTAAACACTAACAGCTTTGCTTCACATATGTGGCTTACCCACTAACCAGTGTGGTAATGGTATTGGTTTTGTGTGTGGAGAGAGGCGTAAACTCTCTGTGTGGTAAAATAGCTCAATCAGGCGTTTTCCTCTCCAGTAGTCTGTGGAGATGGTAATCTGGTCAGAAACGACGTCTGCACCCTCATTACCCCACTCATGTTTTCCTTTCATTTTCTGCAGCTCGATTTGGTTTAATCTTTTGTTTACAGAACCCTGTGCCGTAAACCCCCTAGTCTTACTGCAGCTAATAGACAAAGACTGCATGTTATTATGCTTTGGCTTTCTTATTGTTTTCTTTTGAACCTGGGTGAAGGAGTTGAAAGCCACATCAGTTTTAGATACACTGGTGTGGCACACAAATAGGCTGCCACGCTGAAAGACCTGAGAAGGTGCACATGTTGTTTTTTTATTTTAATTTCCCCTCCCCTGCAGAATCTCTTTGATTCTTTTATTCTTTTCCCTCCCCTTTGATTCTCTTACTCTTTCCATTTCCGATTGATAAAATCTATCTGTGTGTTTTCACTAATTGCCACCCTGCCAGTAACCATTTTGATGACTGACGTTCCAGATGTGTCAAGTGTAATAATATGACTGATTAGTACATTCAAAAGCCCTCGGCATGTAGTAAAGTGGAGGCCACCTCAGAGTTTTAATAATACTGTAAAACCTTTAAAGACCTTATCTATTAAATCCCAGCATGCAACACAGCAATATCATTAATGTCCAACGGACAATTTAATAAAGAACAGACTGTGTGGTAGCTATAGACGTTTGACCAAGGCAATGTGGAGAAATGGAACATCACAGCTAGTCCCTGGTTCAGTATATGAAGTGTTTCAATTAGACTCGGTCCCTGTGGAGACAGGAAACAACACCTAGACATGAAATGTTACTCTAATTTCAACTGTAAACGTTAGACCAAAAGGTAAAGTACACTTACCTTTAATATCCACATGACTTGCTCTATCTCCGCAGGCGTCACCGGTCAATCTAGAACCGCTGTTTCTATTTTATAAAGCCACACAGTGTCTTTGTGAAATCCACGTCTTTTGAACAAAGAGAGCAACAATGTTAAACAGCTTTATTACAGAGAAACCTTTACTTCTTTCCGTGAATACAAAGCATTGTTGGCTGTGAGACAGATTTTGACACTGAACCCGAGATTAGTTTCCTGGGTGTGCGTACACTTAATATAGCACGGTCTCCCGGCCTTTGCATGAAACAATCACAGAGTGAGATGAAACCGTGCACTTCCAATAAACAACATAAATATTTGATTTGCTCTCTAATGGACCCAAATATGGGGTTCAGGGGGCATGTAAATGATCCCACCAAGTGATTCGTCATTGTTAAGCCTGCCATCTGAGGGTCAGCTCTCGGGGTCAAAAGCACATTCCCAATAAAACAGCCTGCGGCGGGCTGAGGCTGGCATGTACATTTGGAATGAGAACAGAAACGGCATATAGAGAACAGCCATTACAGGGTGCAGGTGAGGTAGGGAGACTCTATAAAAAGAAGATAAAGCTGGAGGACGCACAGTGTGCATTAGCAGAAAGGCAAATCGACACCAGGCCCACTCACCGCCTCTACCCCCCCACCCCCCTCTCCTCCCTTTCCCTCCCCTCCCATGACTTCACCCTCCAGTTGATAATATTACTGCGCTATTGATTTCCACCAGCCTTCTCCCTGGGACCAGTAAGACACGTGGTAATTGTAAGGAGACAGAAAGCCAATATGGGAGTGCTCATGGATAGCAAGGGATGCACGCTAATATTGTTGCTACACAGAGAAAAAAAGGGGGGAAGCTGCCTCTGATTGAAGTTTACCTCGTAATTCTAAGACAACATCGTAGATGACAGTCTGACCCTGTGGGAGGAGCGGAGATATAAAAATTCAATGCAAAGTCCAGGGTGAATATGAAAGTAATAAGTGTGAGCAGTCAAGTGATGAGAAAGGAGATTGGTTTGCGGGCATCGCGTTAAGTGAAGAGAGACTTTGGAATTCACCCTCCTTTTTAAGATCTTGTTATAAAACAATTTTCTATTCATAATATAAAAAAGACAATTTATAATACCATTTTGTGCCCTCTGGCAGTAATGGACAAATAGACTGGATATCACATTATATCACACTCAATTTCTCTCTTCTGTAACAAATTAGATTCATTATGAAATTAAAAGTGGAAACTCAATATTGTTTTATTATTAAGCTGATTGCTTTGGATTCTTTTCTTTCCTCCCAAAATGAGCATAAGCCCATTCTTTTCCAATTCTTTGTGTAATCCACAAGGAGAAAATATTACAAATGTGTTCATGTCAAGCAATTACCCATGTATTTAAATGAATCTCTCTTCCTGTGCTCTTTGAAGTACCTTCATCTAATGGCCCTATGCTTCTAAATGCATTCATTACCTCAGGCTAGAGCTAACAGAGTAATTGCCTTACAGTTTTATAATGGCATTAGCACTCCAAGCTACATAACCTAGGCCCTCTTTTATTAACTGTGATAATATAAATACAACATCCATGTTAATCTAGTGCTTGAAGAATCACGTTTGGGCTGTTTTAGACCACATCTCCTCATTGTTAGATGTTTTTTTATAACACATCATTTGTTTCGGCTTCCTCTAAATTTTTATTTTTTTGCCCCCCCCTCTCTCTCTCTCCTCAGCAATAACATAAAGCAGCTTCTAAATCTTAGGTGATCTGTCATCTGAGCGGCTCCGTTTAAACAGTTGCGGAACATGAGACCTTTATGCAAAGCATGGCAAACAATAGAAGAAATCTGTCACGCATTTGTCACAGAACAACAGAAATCATTTGAAGCCTTTAATTGTTTCAATTTAACATGGTGTGTTCTGATATGTCTCCATGACAAGAAAGCCAATTACACTTATGCTGGAGCAGTATTGAGATTTACATGGAAATGCCCTCAGAACACTATTCCGTGTTAATCGTATTCACAGCGTGAGCTGATACGCATGAAAGCGTCTCGTCAGAAGAAAACAAACTTCTTCCTTGATTGGGTGCAGCACTTCTCATCATCCTCGGATATGACTAGGTTGCCACTTAAGCATAGCCCTGCGAGTCAGCTTGGTTAGTTAAGACACCACGCGGTAAACGACAGATTAAGGATGAGAGGCAATATCGTTTTCTCTCCTCCTTTTTCCAAGCTGTCCTTATGTCACTGCTGCAAAGTACCATATGGACAAGGAGGGAGAGGACGTTTTACAGAGAATGAAACATGGCTTGCGAACGCGACAGTCTTAATTGCTTTAATTGTTGTTTAAAATTGAGAGCCATGTAGGAGATCTTGAAATATGATAGAATAGATTATTGGTAATTATTAACTGCAGACAAAAAGAAAGAAAACCACTTTATCTCACTCAGCAAGAGAGAGAGAAATCTGTTCTGCCTGATGAGAACACATCAAGACAGCTGGTCCTCTCATTTAGTCTACCTGCCTCACGACAACCATAATTCTTTATTTGTATGCAAACTAGATGCATGCAACGTTGAGCATACACACCAATTTCAGAGGTAAATGCCCATTCTAAGAGCCACCCATCCGGTAACTTGGGGTGGATTAAGCGATATGTTTCTATAAGAGAGCATGGCATACGCTGGAAGTGGCTTCTACAGTGATTCATCTTGATAAATCAAGGACTGTGGTAGATATGCTCCTCAGGATGAAAGGGCCCATACACACACTCCGTACACACTACATACGCTGTGCCTTGGAAATGCAGGCCAAGTCTTGGAGGCCGCTGTTTGAAGGCGCGAAGGCTGTGTTTACATTCATTTACGGCAGCTGCCGTCTTAATCCCACACTGCTATTGCCAAGTGATGGAACACTTCAGACAAATTACCGAGGCCCGCAAAAGAAAACACAGCGAATGTGGGAAGAAAACAAGCGCCATCTGAGATGTTTCTGGTGACAGATTTGCATTGCTTTTAACCAGGGTTCTAACAGCACAGTCGACAAATCTCTGCTCTACAGCAGGTGACAACGAGCGAGCATTTTAAAAACACACGCAACAGCCATGTCTGCAACTTGCCTTTGTCAGATTAAATGCACTCTAAAAGGAGGAGAGGGTTTTCATAGAGCATATTGCCTTCTGTATTATAGAAAACAAAGAGAGCAGTCTGGTTGCTTGAGAGGGATTTAATTGTAAGTGCTGAATTCAAAGAGCAGATAAAGACACACAAACGGGCCAAACCCCACCTAGCTGAAAGCCCGAAACTGAGTGGGGGGAACAGGATCCGGGGCCAACTCATTTTCAGTGTTAAGAGCCAAAGCAACACAGCTAATCCGCATTGTCAAGCGGGGGCAAGCATGCAGACATGGATAAGACCACATCCTGAGCATCCGTGTCCCCAAGGCACAAGCACCCAGCTCTTGCTGGATGGGAAGTCATTTGTGAAGTCCTTTGCAACAGCCAGTCAAAGAGGTTAATTGAAAAATTCCTTAATGTCATTACAACAGAACTAGATTAACCCAGAGCTAATTCACTTTATTGTTCTGAAGAGAGGGGACTCAGCGCTGAACTCCAGAGCAAACGTGAAGCCCAGAATCAGGGGTGAGGTGTTGTTTTTAAAGGGCTATGCCAGTTTAATTAAGATAGGGAACATTATTCACTGCTCTGCATGGTTGGAAGGAGCAAAATGGTAGCGCCATATAAATGCAGCTCTGGTGCCTCTTAAATCAAGGTGGCTTTTATTTAGCCGGTTGAATATGTAAACATTTCCAAAGCTCTCCACGATCCTGCTGTGCAATGTTGCTTCTGATATTGTTTGTTGCTGCGTGCGCCACTGGGGTCGCCGACATAATCTGTTTGGTTCTTAACATTTACTCTCCCTGTTTTCCTCATCAGGAGGTGTTACTGAAGAGGGCGGCTGATCTCGTCGAAGCCCTGTATGGAATGCCCCACAACAATCAGGTCTGCATCCACACAGCTGTGTTCAGCATGCTTATACCTCCGCTAAGTAAGAAACAATTGAAAATTTACTGATAGTATCACCAAAGGGTATTTTCACCACTATATCTGGAGCAATGTAGGCTCCATGCATCGTGAGTTAACCATATAGCCATGAACCATGCATCAAAGAAAAAAAACGCGCAGCTATAAAAAAACCATAAATAACAAAACCTCTGCCTTCTCTGCGCTTCTCAGGAGATCATTCTGAAGAGGGCAGCTGACATCGCCGAGGCCCTGTACAGCGTTCCCCGCAACCACAACCAGATCCCCTCTCTCGCTAACACAGCCTCCCACGGCATGATGGGAGTCAACTCCTTCAGCAGCCAACTAGCAGTCAATGTGTCTGAGTCACAAGGGAATGACCAAGGTATGTGATTTAGGGTATGGCTCCATAACTTCTCAAAAGTGCGGTGCAAGGGCCTGTTGAGGGTCCTTGAGGGGATTTCAGAGGGCTTTGCAACAAAATGAGAAATAGTTAAATTTCACTCCTTTTTTTTTTCTTTCTTTAACTCATTAAAATAAAAAAAAAAATTGATAGAAATAATGTTTTTGAATAGTGGATTCACCAGCCCCATCCTCATAGGCAGTTAAAGGGTCCAATTAAGTGCCAACTTCTTTTCTTATTAAACTGACATCTGCAGTATGTGCCGATATAAAAGGGTTTGATTGCAGCAGTAAATTTCCATTGTCATTAACTGCAATCAGTGAACATCTCGCTGGTAAATACTACGCAGAAGGAAAAGAAATGAATGAACATCCCTTCTCCATCTTCCACCCATGTTATGCAGTGGGCTACAGCCGGAACACCAGCAGCGTGTCCCCCCGGGGCTACATCTCCAGCAGCACCCCACAGCAGTCGAGCTACAACACCGTCAGCAACAGCATGAATGGCTACGGCAATGCCGGTATGAACCTGGGAGTGCCAAGCTCCCCTGGGTTCCTCAACGGATCCTCTGCCAACTCCCCATATGGAAGTGAGTAGCTTGCCACTATTGCACGCTGTAGTAGCACTAAGCTGCTGCTGATTTAATTCCAGCTCCCACATTCGTTTTCACTTCTATGAATCATTTCTGACGGGGTTATAATATTATTGATGGCGATAATATATTACTGTTCATTCACGGGGGCTTGTTTAGTTTTAGTACTTCGGAGAACGCACACGTGCGGGGGCCAGGAATCGGAGGAATATTCGTTTTTTTTTTTTTACGTGTATTTCACAATATGCCACCTGTATTTGTTCAACCGGACAAGATGTTGATGGTAGGGGCCTGTGAGTACTGATCGTGTATCCCCCCTGGCAGTAATACTATCCCAGCCTTACCTTAACTGCCCTCTCCCTCTCGAGCACTACTCACAGCACGTTCTCACTCTCACCCTCCCTCCTTCCCTCTCCTTCCCTATCGTCTCCGCAGTTAAACAAAAGAGCGCCTTCGCCCCTGTGGTCCGACCCCAGGCCTCCCCACCCCCCTCCTGCACCAGCGCCAACGGCAACGGACTGCAAGGTGAGCCCCCCTCACCCCCTCATCCCTTCCCTACGGACTACTGGTCAGATACCGCTGCTCAGGCCTCTGTCCGGTTTGGTGAGGGATTAATCATTACAAATATATGCATTTTGACAGGCCAATTTACACCTTTCAGTTTACATTCAAACACACACACTCACACAGAGCATGTCTTCACACACACTCTCACACTCACACACACACATGCACAAGCGAGCGAGCACAGGATCGTCTGTGCAAACACTCACGCGAACGTACATCCTTGTTGCCCTTTCATACAAATGATCCCCTCTGATGTCGCAGGAAAAGACCTTCCCAGAATTGTTTTAGTAATTATGTTTATTAGGTTTTGTGCATGTGTCATGACCAACATGATTGCTTTGAAAACAAGCTTAGCCGTAGTGTGTGCCCCAAGATTAATAACATTGGGCTTAATGAAGTGGGAAATTAAAGTTCATCTTGCTACACGTTCATACTTATTAATACATGTTGTGCAGAAATTAATGAGCAATGCCTTGCCATCATCTGCGCTGGCAAACTTAAAAGCATTTCAACCATGACTCTACAAATATACTCAGAGCAATATAATAATATATCATCCCAGCACTTCACTAGTCGCCTAATTGTTAAAACGTGTGAAAATACTGAATATATAAACTCTCAGGGTGAGGTACAGTTGCTAATGATATCCTAAGCAGATGGTCTTGGTAAAATAACGGAAGCTACCTTTGATCTTGCCTAATCTCTCTTGGATAATGACGCAGAGGCGCAACTTTGGGGGAAACGTGGAAATGTAGGACTTAATGTGCTGCACGGTGCCGGTAGAGTCAAGGATAAAGAGATGAGGGGAGGGGAGAAGGCGATAGGGATGAATCCGAGCGAGGGAGCTGAGGAGGGAGCGTCTAGTACTGTAGCGTTGTGGCATTGTGGGAAGTGACCGTGTTGTTGCTCTGCCGTCACCACGGCCGCGTCTCCTGGGAGTCTGGGCCACTGTTTGCCATTACCCCAACGCCAGGAGAAATATCACACATAGCAGGACTGGCGTGCTGGGGGCTGAAATGTCAGAGCAGGAGGGAGGTTTTCAAACTCTCCCTGTTAGGAGGACGTGCAGCAGCAGGCTGGCGGACACGGCAAACACTCACAGGCACATACGCAAACAGGCACATTAAGGCATACATTCACGCACTCGTGCACCGTCAGATGGCTGCACACGCATCACACACACACACATGCATACACAAACACACATGCATGCACTGAATAACAACATTTTAATCAATTTTTTATCCATACCTGTTGTGGCCTAATCGACTAATGTCCGTTTTCTCTCTCTTTTTTTTTTGTCCCCAGCCATGTCTGGCCTGGTTGTCCCTCCAATGTAAATGCACTTTTGTCATCTCAAGCACCAGTCTACACACTACCACTTCACAGGACACCCCCCCCACCCAACCCTCCTCTCCCCCCCCACCCCTCTCTCTCAGCACACTGCAAACCGCTGGTGTAATGTATAGTCAACCGCTTGTTCTGTTTTTAAAGACGACGACGAAGAAGAAGAAGAAGAAAAAAAAAAAAAGAAAAGAAAGAAATGATTTAACTTTCTTTTCGATGACTTTTCACAACCTGCAGAAAAAAAAAGGATTTCATGAGGAACAATATTTTTTTTTTCTGTGGGATCTTCTTTTGTTTGTTTATTTTTTTTCCCCCCCTCCTCCTTCCTTCCTTCCCATTTTATCACCCTTGAAGAGGACACAGGATGATGAAGGGTTTATTTTATATACCTGTCGGGTTACGCGTCGACCTCGGATATGTCCAATCAACCACACGCTCAATACTGGAAGGGACTCTGTGGACTCACCATCTGGTTGTAAAGTAAAAACACTGATGTACAGTACATTTGCCAATGAACTTGTTTGCCTCAGAAATTGTTTTTTCTGTTTCAACTCTCTTTTAATAGATTCACAACAGTTGTGTGTCTTTATAATGTGACTTTTTGTATTTTTATGTGTGAGAAAAATACACAGGGGCCAAGACAGTTTGAATTTCAACTGGAAAAATATATGAGATATATAATGTAGAAAAATTGATCATAAAAGTACAACAAATACGAGTAAAAACGGGGCGGGGCTGGGTGGGTAAGGTTGTATCATGTTTCATTCCTGCATTTTAACTTAAATTTTGTAATTTATTGTAGCTAGAAATCATCTTCAAAAGTTAAAAAAAAAAATCCTCTTTGATTCAACAAGCACACTGATGTGTACAAAACACTGCTCTGTTGATGAATATGATGTACTTCCATGTCTAGAGCTTCCTTTTAAGCAAGTGTGTTTTGCCATGTTTTTTCAACTTTTTTGCTAGCACTGTATATTAATGCATTCCTAGGCTACTGTGAAGTCTGTTTCTTGTTGATGAGGAGCAGTCTCCCCCTTCTAGCTCCAACTCCCTTATGTGTTTTATATGTGGTTAAAAATTGTAGACTATTGTGATATTGCCAAACTTGTGCTAAATATTTATACATCTGTCTTTTTCATGTTCTTTTAGATCGACGAAAAAACGTTTAAAAAAACAAAAACAAAACAAAATTAAAATCCATCGAGAATGTAGGAGTATAGTAGTTCATTGTCATATTTCTGTTCAAACACACACTTGCGCTCACTGAGGGAAATTTTGTAACATATCAACTATAAATAATGTATTTATCTCTGAAATTTTGTATATTGCTTTTCATTATGTATGTATTAATCGTCATGCCCTTAATATAGTGATGCAGCACAGATAATTCAGCCAAGAACTGTTGCCTTCATTTGCTTTCTTTTTGTATTTGATGAAATGCAATGTGCATATATTTCATGTGTATCCTCAAAAATTTGTGTTACTCCGTCAAGACTCTCTGTCCATTTTTTAAAGGGGAAGTCAAACTTCATTGTTTATTTTTATATTGATTTTAAATTATCTATACAGACCATTTTGGAGAAAACTTTGTTGGTTGTATTGTCAAATAAATTGTTTGTGACCCATATGATAGTTGTTAAGATCCAATAGAGACTAATGTGCATGAGGGACAACCTTGGAGATAAAAAAAACACTCCATTTGTGGTTGTATTTTTTTCTGTTTTGTAGAATGTATAGAAGTCATTTTTACTCACCACTTATGACTCTGCCACATAGCTTACATGTGTTTACAGGGAAGAAAAATTTAAAAATGTCAACATTTGGAATGGAAACAGAAATGAATAAGTGATGTTTTATTAAAATTTTCAGTAAAAACACAAATAGCACCTCAACTGTGGACTTCTTCAGCTCTAAGTACAGTTTGGCTGGCAGACAAACTGACAATCAGGAACAAGAAAAAGACAGTAGAGAACTTCTGAGGACAAACCTGTGATTCGTCTGTAAGATGTAGTGTTTAGACATTGCTATAGAAGATTAATTGTTTGAAACCTGTGGAAAAGTGTAACATCCATAAAAGATGAAAACTGCTCTTTACTCATATTCTTTCAGCAAAGCACTCTGACATTGTGACATATTCCTACTGGTCTTTGTATCAGCATATCCTGCATCTGTGGTGCTTCAAAGGTTCATTGTAGTCATTCATAAACAGTGCAAGCTTTTTATTCAAAGCACCCCAAATGGGGCTCATTCAAATCCCTCATTTCATTGCATTAAGCCACCTAGTTAATAAAGAATCAATACATTGAAAGAGCAAGGTTATCCTTTGTCTATAAGGGCTGGTATCGTTTTGAACCTCTTATAGTTTGAGTGCTGAAAGGGGGGCCACGGTGAAATCTATACTCATCAAGTGGGTCAAACAGAAGGATAGAAGTGTTTGAGGGAAGAATAGTGGTTCTCCTTAAAAACAACTGAGCATCTTATCTGGCATCCTGAGTGGTCGCGGAGAGCAGGTCACAAAATGTCAATTTCTCATCAAGGCAACATTGTCCGAGGCCACCCTCTGCCTTTAATGCACAATTAAACGACAGCAACCTGAGTGGCAATCAGCATATCACCAGCTTATTATGTCAAGCGGCATGCGCGAGATCTGGCGGCGCGCGAGATAGTCCAGGAGCTGCTGATAGCGCAAAGGACAGATACACTCCAAAGAGCTATTTAATTTTCAGCTGCCTCGTGCTTCAAATCATTCCCTCGATAATCCAGCGCGTCTGATAACAATAGCCACACATCTGCTTCCTGACGTTGCATTATCTGTTTCAGATACGCAGGTTTGGATGTATTGTCTTGCTCGCTGCCGTCTCTATTGAAAGAATGTCGCGCAAACTGTACTTTTTATTTATAAAGGAAAAAACAACAACAACAACGACGGAGCATCAGCGGAAGGAAGGAAGGAAAAAAAAAAAATCTAAAGGGGAAAAGGACAATCAAAAAAAAACAACAACAAAAAAGACAAGTTGGCTCAGTTGTTGCCCGTTTAAAGGGCTCTGAAGCCTCGCAGGCAGGCTGGAGGTACAGTAATATTGTCTCAGCAGGTTTGTCTGTACCCAACAACCAGCCACTAGCTCTGCCACACCATTCAATCATCGTGAGAGCCTCTTTTATTGGAGAACTCTAATGGCCACCCTCCACCATGATCTTAATGTGTGCATTAAATATTTATAAATCCTGGGTCAATAATGCCCCATAACCAGAGCCTGACAGACCCCCACCATACCATGTGGCTGCCTCGCCTCTCAAACACAGGCAAAGGTCACGGGGTCACGCAATCAAAAGAGAGCGAGGCTCACCACATCCATATGTTGCCACTCTTATCAAGACTTTCCTCAGTACTGGTTATCTGTCAAAGGAAAGAAATATTGAAAGCAATATCGATCTTAACTAGCCTTGTGTTGCCGTGGGCCACTCTTCAAACATCTGCTCGTGCATTGTTATATTTCAAAAAAAAAAAAAAAAAAAACCTCCTCTCAATAATATAAGCCTGAGCGGTAATATTGAACATCTCTGTGTGACGCAGGCTGCCTGAGCATGACTAATAGCCGCGTTATTAACAAGCATCGCTGGAGATTTTTAAAAGTTGATATATACGTACGGAATATTTCTTCATTAGTGTCGAGTTAATTGCGCCGCCTGGCATCTACATCGGTGACTCAGTTTTTCTTTTTCTTTCTTTTTTTTTTTTTCCTTAACGTGACCATATCCAAGCTGCGCTCCTGTGCTGTTCAGGTGAAAGATTGTGCTCCGGTGATAGCACACACAAAAGAGCGGCCGGACAATGA
Source organism: Stegastes partitus (assembly GCF_000690725.1). NCBI lineage: Eukaryota > Metazoa > Chordata > Actinopteri > Pomacentridae > Stegastes > Stegastes partitus. The sequence goes on from NW_007577998.1 coordinate 144,431, forward strand.
GCCAGTCAATGGAGAGCTCCAGTTGAAAGAGCCACAATGGCCGTGCATGCTGGGAATTGGGCTGGATGATATAAAGGAATGAAACCTTCATTGAGGCCATGGAGGACAAGCATTCAGAAAAGAGGTTTTGTTTGCTTCTTTATCAATCTGCCGTTTCCCATGAGAAAAAACAATTCAAACTGACCTTAAAAAGAGAATATTACCTTACGCATCCGCTCCCTATGTAACTCTTATTGAGAGGCTTATACGTTCACTTTTAATGGCATTATCACGTGTTGATGCGATAGTACTTTTGTGCCAACGCGGGGGTACAGTATCGAGACGGGCCGAGAAAACGGAAAAAAAAAGGTGGACGGCAGTTTATCTTCTCCGCAGGATGGCCAGTGCTGAGAAGTACTTTTTAAGGATTTGCTCTTTGGACAGACAGGATTTGTGTAACCGCTGAGTGATGTGTTTTGCGCAAGGAGAAAAAAAAAAAAAAGTGGCTGCAACTCTCGTGAAGTTTACACACGAGTAGGATATTGCTTCTGTGACTCATAAAAAAAAAACTGCACAACTGGAGATCAGAACTTTGAGACGAAGCAAAACAGGGAGTCTGACCTTTTTTTTGAACAATTCAACATTTGAATCAAAACGGGGAATCTGACCCCTTTTTTTTTTTTTTTTAACAGTCCCACATTAGCACAGTCTCCTGTCTGTGAATCTGTACATCAGATAAGACGCTGCTCCCCTGCTACTGTACACTGGGAGTCAGCTTTGGCAAGAAAAACTCTAGATCCTCGCAAAGATTTCCACTTCACTCACTGCAGTCAAGAAGGATGAGCAAAGTATCCCAGTGCTTCAAAATCCATTAAACTTGTATTTGGGTGTCATTTGATACTTCATCAATGTTTCAGTGCATTTCAAACCCACAAATGCAGGATTTACCCCTGGTAGAAATACAGTATTCACCATATTTTGCTTCCATGAACTTCACTTAGCCCAAAAAAATTACACTGTAAAGATTGCCTGGTCAGGGAGTGCTAGGCTACAGTGATAAAATAATATCACTTGAACTGTATTTTCTGCCACAGTCTCCACCACATAGAGCTCCTTTCATAGTACTCCTCTGTAGTGCTTTGTCCAGTAGTTCTGGATATGATATCATCTATTAATAATGTATTGGCAATGGATTACATAAAAAGGGAGCAGAAATAACATCCAATATTCATGCCCCCTGAGCTTGACTGTGTCCAATCCGTTTGGCCCATAAAACCTTAGCCCCATTTCCATATCCGCTGTGGGTCACAACAGGTCTGCCGCACAAAGGCTCACAGAACAGCTCAACTCAGGAAAAGGGCAGTAAAAATCGGGTGGATTTCTGAACCCTTATGAAACAGCCCCCCTTCGGAAAAAAAAGTGAAAAAGCCCTTTTCCGATTTCAGCGCCTGTGAAAAACCTGGTACTGTATTTCCCTCTTTAATTGTGCCACTTGAGAAATTGACGTGCCTCTGAAACATGGCATGAATCTCACAGTTATTGCAGTCCCCTTGGCAGGGAATGTTGATACAACATCTGCATGCTATAGAAAGTAATGGAAGTAGCAGAGGTGGCAGCTGCAACTCTACAGGAAGTGTGCCATTTTCAGGCAGCGCTGCTGTGAGAACCACTAACTGCCAGCCTGGTCTTGCAGGCAGCTCTGATTGCCAGGACACTATGACAAACACGCAGGGGCTGGGAGTGTTGCATCCTGGGGGATGACAGCTTCTGTTTGATTGTCAATAAGGCTCATTAGCAGAAAAAATGGAGAATGCGAAAAGAGATTAAATGGCTTGAGACAGGGTCCCCCTCATGTTTCATTACAGAGGATTTATCAGAGCCTTTATTTCATCAATTCTACAAAAAATAAAAAATAAATCACTTACTGCTTCTTCCCCCCCCCAAAAAAGCGAGCAACCAAATTAACATTTTTAAAAAATTCAACACACTTCAGATATTGTAAAAAAGTGAGAAACTGTTTCAGCAAAACGGACCCGACAAACGCTAATCAAGCCCTTTAAACATCGTCCACACCTTACATAAAGCGCTTTCCTCCTGCTCCGAGCGACTCTCATCTTAAGAACAGTGGCGGATGTTTCCCTCCATCTTAGGGAGGAACGGCCAACAAAGCAGCGTGTAAGGGCCTTTCCCTGAAGAGTCCTTGTCACGCCGCGCCAAACCTCTGTGATTATCGTTGTTTTTGCAGAGAGTGTCCATGCCTGCCAATACCGCTGTTCCATAAATGAATTTGGCCCCTCGTCAACGAATTACCTAACACGCAGAACTGTGTATGTGTCACATCCAATTCCAACTCACCGGCTTTGGTGGTGTGTGTCAGCTGGAGGACTTAATCATCAATCGTCAATCATAATAAGCGAAGCACATTGATAGGGATTCTTTTTTTTTTTTTTTTTTCTCCCTTCTTTTTCTCCTACACAGTTAAATAAAGTGTAAAGGGAGAAGTTAAAACTGACCTTGTTAAATTGGGACCACAATTTATATTCCTAATTTAGTGTATGGATTAATTAGACTTGGCAAGTGTGTGTATCAGTTTCCATGTGGCAGAGCTTAGGAGCTATATCCACTTGATCAAATCATTGCTCACTTTCACAAGGAAACTCTGGAATGATATCTATCAGTCTTATCTTGATGTTTTTACTCTGAACAGGCTTTGCATATTTTTAGCTGCATACTTTTAATTAATACTTAATTGGACAGTTTATAAAAAGGACTTTTCCAGCATTAGTCGCTAATCAATAACCCCCATCTCACATCATACAAAATTAATCACTATGACCTGTTATCAGGCCTTAATGCAACCACACACACTCACACACACACACAGACACACACACACATACACATGTTACATGCTAACTGGCAAAGCATGCATTTTGCACAAGGCAGAGGAATCTGGCTCATATTTTCCCTCTCCCTGATCCAATGCACTCCTCTCCCCCGTCATATAGATCGGAGTCTGCAGGGGCCAGAGGCGCTGACAGAGCCCAGATGCTCCCAGTCTGTCTGGGGGACTGGGGAGACTGGTGCCATGGGGTCCTGGAGCCTCTGAAGTGCCGCCCCTCCGTCAACATGACCAAGGCTAGACCTGCACTTTCTCCAGGCTGAGACACTCTCCTTACCACGCTGACAACCGCACTACATAGTCACAGATTGATACATGCAGCGATACACACTCGCAGGCACCCGCTCTCACGTAATGTATGGCCGTTCATCAGCCGTTCCTAATTAGAGACCCCCAGACCAACGCTTGAGTTCACGAGGTTACAATGACACGCTGATGCAAGGTTACAAACACACACACACACACGCACACTCGCATGCTGATACCTCTCAGGGTTTCTTTTAGTTTCTCATTTAATCCTGCTCTGTCTCATCACCACTGTACTAAACTCGCTCATGTCGAGGGGAGTCTCTTTGTTCTAAAGAAACAAAAATGTTAAAAAAAGCACGGCACCATACGAATCCTCTGTCCTCCTGCTTTCCCTCTCAAAACACAAAGATCATTACAAGAGCATCAAAGTATGCCATGTTTGAAATGATATTTCTCTTTGTAGTTGTGGCGTAGCATGGAGTGTGTTGGTATTAGATGCTGCTGTGGCAGCTGTCGTGGCTGGCTGCGTGGTGCCTCGGTGTCAGGGCCTCTGAGGCCAGGCTGTCCCGGCAGACAGACAGAGGGGGAGGAAACCTGATAGCGCAGCCAAGCCCCAGTCTAATGTCTGTCTATCCAGCTATCTATCCCTGTGTCTATCTGTCTGACTGACTGTTGGACATTGCCTATCTGCATGCCGGATACTCCTCTGGCTTCCCAGCAACAGTGCACTGCTTGCAGCTGAGTTAATGTGTTCCAAAAGTTTTACTTTTATTTATTTTAAGCGGACAAACTTCTCTGGAAGAATAAAAAGCAGCTATTTATGAATCACTGATGCGGCTGCGGGATTAACTTCTGCTGGGTCCCCGCTAAGCTTGCGACTTGTACCAAGGGGTGCAGGTTGTGATAACATTAGAATTATGAGCCGACATGTATGAAGAGCAAGAGATGGAAGCACAGAGTGTGTTTGTATTTGATGTGGGGGCAGAAAATTGTTCTATAATGAGGAGGGGTGCCAGGATATGAGATGGGAAGTAGGGAGTTGGAGACAGGATATAAGTTATGAGAAGGAAACTAATGTTAGGAAATGCAGAGGCTGTTGTTGTTGTGGCTGTATAAGCTAAAATGTATCTTACTACGATCGGCCATGATTAATACGGCCCGGCCAGGTCAGAACCCCGCTCTAACGCTGCGGATGCCACCAACCATATCCTCGCTCTTTCTGGGGCTCAAATGAGTGTGTGTCATATGTGAGAGAGAGTGTGTGTGTGAGGGGGTTAATAAATGTTGAATCAAACGCCGCACGAGACACTCACACTCCTTAAGGGTTGCCCATTAGCGGTGTGTGGGTGCATGGGGAGTTTATCAGTGTCTGGGTGATTTATGAAGTCAGACTCAATATCATCCACTTCACCCACACACATATGGACATACACATGTGCACACACCAACATGCATGGCCACATGCTTACGCACACACACGTGCACGCGCGCGCACACACGCACGTGCACTCATGAAGTCTTCCTCTCTGAAATGGAGGCAGATATTAGGCCAAAATTAAAGGTTTCACAGAGATTAACAGTGCGGATGATGAGATCGTCTCAGCCTCTTTTAATCTAATTCCTTTTTATCTCTGAGCCAGCATGATATGGAAGTGGCACGCATGGTGAAAGTACAACAACAAAATAATACAGACATAATAATAACACTGCTACTTATGCTGATAAATACAGAAACACTATGAGAATGTAAAAAATTGAGCAAATAAAAGGTGTGCGATATTTTTAAGAGACTTCTTGGGTACCTAAGCAAATTACGCGGCCAATTACAGGCAGCACATGTGACGCTTTGATGCCGGACTTGTTTTTTAACATCAACCGCAGAATTCTACAGACATCAGTATCTCTGGTTGCTAAATTCATAGCATTCCATAGAATTTACTTAGCCACAAGCAAAAAAGGAGGGTGCTTACAGTGCACTTCAGAGTGCGCCTGGCTTAAATGGGACCCCTTGTGGCTGTGTCACAGCTCCCTTCGTTAGGGGGCTGACTGTAGCCTGTAGTCACCACAGGCATCATTAGCCCTCTGTGAAACCACAGACTGAGTCTCATTCTTCATCTGCCTGTCTGCTGCCTCAACATTTACGCTGCGATGGTGCTCCAATGGCAGAGTAAGTGAGTCCAGCAGCACGGCAAGACAGCCACACAGAGCTGATCGGATAAGAAATTCAAAAATGCAGCGAAGTTCAAATGTATTCAGCGAGTGGGCCACTTGAATTGGTTCTGCAAAGGTTAGAGCCGAGGTTATTTTTGGAGGGTGGATTATTAGGCTACCTGGGCTGAACAGAAGAGGAATAACTATGGGCAAGTAAGGGTCACTCTGGAGCTTCAGCAGACAGTGAGGAGAATGGAGAATTTAGTGGAACAAAAAGACTAAACTGTCTTTGAAACGACAGATCATTGTGAGGAAATGTAGAAAATAAAAGTAGAAGACACATTCAATTAAAGCATCAGATTTTTGTAAACACACACCAACACTGCTGCCCTCTCCATATGGTCTTTTTAACAAAGAATAATTTATCCCAAAGGGATTAAAACGGGGCTGTGATGAAAATAAAATAACACATAAACATTTAAATTACAGATTAAATGTGCAGAATGAATTCAAGGTTGAAATGTTGATTTCTGTTTCCCGTTCTGTACTGCCCTCTAATGGAAAACACTACTCAGAAATAAAAGAAGGAGCTCTGACACAGAGAGCTGCAGCAAGGAGAAAGACATACAGCATAATTAATTATGAGCTGAACTGAGCGAATGCGATATGAAATCAGTTTTAAAATTAAATACAATTAAAGTGATGAAAAAACCAGATTTGTCATTTTCAAAACGTATTTATTCGAACGCGTCTAATGTATCAAAAAGTACAGTATATAATACATAAGACATCTCTACTCTAGGTGGATTGTAAGGCGAGAGCAAACAATGAGATCTAAATGAAGACAAAACAAATGCTTCACTACAAAGCTTTGTAGCCGTAAAATTCAGAGCCTTTATCACTGGATGTTGAACAAAGCATTCACTTGGCAGGAAATTAAAAAACCAACGAGAGGTACAAAGACTAATTCTGCTTAGGAAAAAAACAACAACAACAACAATGCAAGAGACATATTTTTAAGGGAATAATAATTCTTTAGAAAAACCATTCCAGCACTATCTGGCAAACGCAACGGAGACCCACGGGAGCATATGTTTGTAATTCCTACTGTTCTCTGTTTAAGTTATTTTTGTACATTCTAATTCTGCAACAACTCTGTATCACATTAACTATGCAGCATCTCTATTCTTAGATTTAAAAAAAAAAAAAGGGGTATAAACTGAATATTTACAACTAACTCCAGTTGTTCCACAGTCTGTGCCAAGCTTGCTAAACTTTATGGCCCTGTTTTGTGTTCTTTAAAAAAATAAAAAAAAATCCCGGCCTTGTATGTGTGTGTGTGTGTGTTTGTGTGTGTGTACTGAATGAAGGACAGTTGGGCTCTGTCATGCTTTAGCCTTCCCCTCTCTGCCTCTCATGGGTGAGCAGCCATTGTTTGAGATGGTCGCCCTTGCCGCTCATGTACGGCCCACTCTGTCCACTGCTCGAAATGACTCGGTGACAAGGAATGAGGAGAGGAATCTGGCACAAACAGAGGGAGAGAAGAATTCAACTCTGAGGGAAATAAACGGGCAAATTTTTCGCAAATGTTACGCAACGTTTCGACACACGAACAAACACGTTTCTTAAAAGTCTACTTCTGTTTTTCGCTCATTTTCTCTTTCAATTTATAAAATTCATTTTGAAGGGTTGGAAAAAAAGCAGATTTTCTGTCTACAAGTTTTAAACTTTAAAAATTCCTACAAAGCTAGGATTTTTTTTACTATTAAAAAAACCCTGACATCTGAATATAAACAGAAATACAGATTAGATCTTTAAAAATCAACTGCTTTCCTATGCTCAGGCTGACATTTATTGTCACAGCAACACAATAGTTGCGAGGTGTTGATAGCAGATATGTATTATGTATGAAAGAATCCGATTTACCACATAAACGATGCGACTTAAAAGTAACCAACATGCAGAAAATATAAACTGCACTTTTTTTTTTTTCACTTTTTATATCCATGCACTGCATGAAAACAAAGTGCCACACCAGAAGTGTCTGGTTTGATCCTGCACAAATCCACATTCAGGGTGATGGCTCAGTCTTTGGGTATAAATGTTTTTTACTCTTTAATAGTGAAAAGCAAAGAAGCGATCAAAAATTAATGGGCAAAAACACCAGCAGGATGAATATTCAATCGAGAGGGTGTCAACATTAAGATCTGATAACCCTGTGATCATTAAAAAGAGGAAGTCGGTGAAGCGTTTACTCTTGTTGCAGACGACTGCCAGGGGGGTCCCGAGTTCTTTGTAAACTAAATGGCTGGAGAAAGATTAAACAAGCAAGCCTAAAACACTTCGATCATTGTGAATTCAGAACAAGAAGAGTGGCAATGGTTGGAGTGAATCACAGCAATTAATTCTTTTAAAATATTCTTAATGTTGCCCTCCTTTTGTTCTTGTTATGCTAAAGAAAAAAAGCATCACAACCGCTGCTGTAGTGTGACTATATTTCTCCAATTTCACCGTGTTTCCCCGATATGATGGTTGCACCTCAAGCCTTTTATATGAAAGTTGGACATGCAGTGTGTTTCAGTTCAAATCCATCATTAAACCCGCTCCCATATCAACAGCAATAAAACTTTCCGAGTCCCAGATTAACCTTGCAGACAGAGAAATACTGCTCGAGTATTCGGATCAATACTGTTCCCCGGGTTTGGAGGGAGAGCAGGGTACCCTCAAGGCCTTCGGATCTGCCTCTTCACTTGGGGGGAAAAGAGCACTACACCAGGCTTATCAATACTCAAATCCTGGTGAAGAAGAAGTGCCACAGAGAGGCGAGGATCGATTGAGCACACTGAGCTTTTCACAGCTGAAGCCCGAGTGGAGCAGTGCTACTGACAAGTAATTGACACTGACAATCTGACTCTGGATCTGTATCAGGAGCTGAGGGCTCAGGCTCCCAGCCTCCCTGACGAAAGGAAAGAAATGTCTGTAAAACATGAGACTGAGAGGTATTATACAGCCATCCAGCAGCAATGCCATTGGCTAATGTAAAGTATAGAGAATCCAGTGCATTGCATTAAAAATGCACAAACAAAAATGCTATATTTATGGTATATCTGCAATTATTCAGTGTTATAAATTGATTACCTCCTTCATAATAAATTCGTTTTTTTCCCCTCCCGACTTCAATCGCAAAACAGCATCAGAAGAAAAAGAAAAACCACAGCACTAAGATTAGGATGTACACAAGCTATTTTGCAGCACATATGAGGGAGAACATCTCACTGGCTGCATTGCTGTACAAGTAGTGTTCTCTGCCTCACAGAGCACACCGGTGGTGCCCACAGCACTACATGGGCAGAGTTAAACAGGCTTTGATCAAAGGGTTTGATCAAAAGAAGACACACCACTTGCCCTCTAGCCCTCCATTTTGTACACAGTGGATTCATGGGCAAAATGATGCGGCCCAGGTTTCCTACAAGAATCGGAGATTTGCAGCGAACATCTACAGTAAAGACTTGAGAGAACAGGAACAAAAGGTGTGGGCTTAAAATCGTGCTGTAGGTAGACTCTCACTCCTCAGCTGTTCTCAGAGGGAGGCGTTTATTTCGCCATCGCACATATTCGAACACACCCACAGTTTAGATTACATATCCTCCATCAGGGAAAACTTTTTAAAATGTATTTTATTGAAAAACTCCAGTGGTGTGCATAACTAGTTTTCTGTGGGCAGCGCCTCTTCAAGAAACAAAACAAACGGGCTGAAAATGAGTCGGTATGTTATCACTTCTTATGCATGTTCAACGTGGAGAGAGATTATTGGATCATATGTGTTTAAATGCACCCGCAGCGTGATGCACATACTATATACGTGTAACAATTTGCATTATTATTATTATTTGTATTTATTTATTCATTTATGTTTACATGCAATTACAGCATAAAATATTCATGCAGAACCTTTACATCTGTTACAACTCGCTTGTGGCTGCTTCTCATAAACAAAATGACATTTAGGAATAATAAATCAGACAATTGCTCATTTATTTTTATTGATTCATTTGTTGTTTTTTGGGATAATCGTTGAAGAAGCTAAAAATGTCCATCCCCATTACCAGGAGTCCAAGGTGAGAGTTTGTCTTTTTATCCAACCGGTTCGCCAAAACCAAACCACTCATGATTAACAGAGCATCAAAATAGTTGCAGATTAATTTTCTGTCAAACTAAATATCAATTAATCAGCTATTTATCACTGCGTCACGTGACATGATGGTGTCTCCACAACTACTTAACAAATTCCCTATTTATTACCTGTAAAATTTACTAATTAACTCTGGATCACAGGCAGTTTCGCCATAAAAAACAATCACTTACTGCCTGACTAAATAAGGTAAGTAAGGAAGAAGCCTGTCAATCAATGTCAGCCACACTCACCGGGTTCTTCCTCATGGCCCCTCCCACCGCCCGCGCCGCTCTGGGGTTTCCCGCCATCTCGGCGAGGCGCTTGTACGAGACGGTCTCTCCAAACTTCACATCGCTCAGAAGTACCTGCAACACGCGGCTGGTGAACGCATCTTTTTCCAGGACGGAGAGAAAGGAAGAGACAAAACAGAGGAAAAAAAAGAAAGAGAGAGTTCCTCATTTAATCAATCAAACTCAGACAGCCGACTGGGAGGCTGGTGACATGAAGAAAACCTGGATTATACTCTTTTGAAATTATCTAGTGGTTTGAAATGAAATCAAAAGTTTGCTACGTTCTGATCCACTTAATAAATACTTGGTATAAACTATAATGTCCATCCTGGCTCTGCACCATTCCTTTTTTTTTTTTACTCTCTTTACAATCCTCATTAAACACCGAAATACATAGAAGTCCCTCCATTTGACCTTAGAACTAGTATTAACATGCTACAGAAGCTGACGTGAGAAAATTATTCCTATGGCAGAAAAATCTAGGTTATGCTTTGAAAGGTCACAGCTAAAATTAAAAAAGTTCGCTCCTTCATTTAAAAGGATTAAGAGAGGCCAAAAAGACTGCAAATCTGCTCCAGATTTTTAATAATAATAATTTGAATGTTGCACACCATTTGTGGCAGTGGGATGACTTTGAGGTTAATCAGACCAATTTGTCCTTTTAATTGCTTTCTATTCAGAGTAGATTCATTATATCATCTTCACTTAAATGGCGGAATTCTTCAAATCATCCGCAGCTTAACCGACCACATTAACGGCTTTGATTTCATTAGCACTTTAGCAGTAGCATTATCTTTTTTTTTCTGGATTACCAGGCAGTGACTGAGAGGCATGTTTGTCTAGCTGTGATTGCTAAAGAAAAGAAGGGGGGAAAAAGTATTTGAAGCATCTCGAAAACCTTAAGACACTGATGCACTGTGTAGCGAGCGGAAAACACTTTTTTTTTTTTTTTTTTTTGCGCACAGAGAACAAGATGGGGAACAATAGTCTCGTTATCAAGAGGGGGTGAGATTCTTCTAGTATATACATGTACTCAGTCATGAAAATTCAATTAGTGATCTCCCATTCTCTCTCATTTATATGGTCTAAGAGAGCACATGACAAGTGATCTATGTGAAATCCCTCTAAATTGGCATTGTGTGAAAACATGTCACACCCCTGTCTCTCTTCTACAGAGTGAACATCCTTTGCTCCCCAGGCTCCCTCGCTACCTTATAGTCACTCTCTGCTACACAAAGCCACGCGAACAAGGCAATTTGCCTAAACTGGGGGGAATAAGTGTAAAACCTAAAGGGGATACATTTGATTGATGCGCACCCATGTGAGTTCTTTGTCTTGAACAAGGCCCGTAGGTACTGTTTAATAATTTTTCAGGTAATAATCACGCTGTCAACGAGATGACGGGCTCTTACGCAGACAGACTTAATGTTATGAGCAGATAAGATACACCCCTGAAAATTCTTTTTATGCATTGCTCTCCCTCATAAAGCTCAGATTTGGCCACATGATGAGTGCGCTACACCGCTTTGTGACTGGTGGCTAGATGACAACTTGCCCAGACTATGGCGATGACAAATCCCCGTTGATGCAAACGTTATTGACAAACAACCAAAGTCAGTGTCACACCAGCAGACGCCGCTGAGCACTTTTGCCTACAAACAGACCGAGCAACAAGCTATGGCGCTGTTTACACCTTTTACAAATCCTGAGCAGCTGTTTCTCCTGGAAGCTTTCGCATCTCCAACAGTTCTGGACAAAACAAGTGTCTGTGGTTTTATCTGCCAGCGCAGAGGTTAAAGAACTTTGCCCTCATCAGTGTTAGTGACAGAGACTTCATGCGGGTCACTCGAGGTGACCAGCAATGATTTGGAGAGCAGTCCCCCAGCCCCATACTTCATAAAGAGCCTAATACGGTGTGTCTGGGGGTCAGGACCCTCTTTAGATCGGGGTGCAGTGATGTCAATTGTTTAAATAAAAGTTGAGAGGAACCACTTACATGTTTACAGACATCCCATAATTATGTCACAGGTCATTACCTACCGTGAGGCCAGGTGATAGGGCCACCGCGGAGGCAGAGATAAATTGGCCGCGAGTAAAATCGAACACATCTAGTGATTATGAGGCTATTGACATGTGTGATTGATTCGCTCATAATTTTGTATATGAGAGCAATTTGAAAGAAAGAAAAAAAAAAAAAGAGAAAGAAAACAATAAACCGAATTCCATCAGCCCTGCTAATGATAGATTTGGAGCGATGACTTCCAGCTGACAGTCACCCTCGTACATGGTTGTGAGAATAAAAAGACAATAGTGGAAATGCAGCTACCTCATTATCCTTTGTGTCTAATGGGAGGGAAGACTTTGACTCCCAGTCAAAGTGTCTCTTGAGTCTTGAGGGATCCATACTTTTGAAGGCTGACGGGGTGCTGATGATTCTCTGATTATTCGATATTCTGAAAACGTTCATTTCCCTAATTCCTCTCCACATCACAGGGGCGAGTCCTGGTGAGTGTCTCATCTCGCCCTGCGCTGTGCACAGGGGGAGGTTCAGGCTCCTGCAGGAACACAGTCATTTGGGCTTTGAAGAGCGCCCTTCCCCCCCTTTGCCGGGCCCCCTCCCCGCACATTCCCTGTGCCGCTTACCGAGACTAAGATCCTCTCGTCTGTTACATATGGATGTATAATTAATGAGATAAGAATATGCATCGTTTTAAGAACCCACGTTAGTGTCTGTGTTTTTCTGAGGGAGCAAATGTGAGCGCGCGCACACACACACACGCGCGCACACAAACACACACGAGCTAACTGAGCATAACACACGCATGCACTCACCATTCCTTTACCCCCGTCGACCAAACTTGCGTGTGATGTTGTGCATGACAATCAGTCAGGCAGTATAGGAAACCGCACCTCGCATCTCCTTTCATGTCACCTCTGTTTCTCAGGTATATCGTGACAGCTAATATGAAAAGTGGCTTGTTTTGTCAGAAATGTGTAAATAAACATGGCAACACTTCAAGTGAAGGTCACAACTCAATATTACATGACAAGTGCTGCGAGAGCGCTGTTGCGTTCAGGTTCTCCCACAAGATAACTGAGCAAACAAAAGTTGGTTGTCACAGATTGTAATGACCTGATTAAACTTGTATTTCTTTTTTTTTTTTTTTTTAACCCACCCCCACCCCCACACAGGCAGTGGCTGCACGACTGGATCGAGTAGGAATTTGTACAACGGTATGGCAAAAACTAAACGTTACTATTTGTGAATTAATGAACACAAAAAAAAAAGAAGAAGAAGAAGAAAAACCTTCTATTTTTCTCCCTCGAAAGACAAATACTCTTGATGCTCACATTTAACATTTTTATACTGGCATGGCCTATGGTTCTGACTACTGAGAGCAATCCAAGCCTAAACCCTGTATTTACGGAGCCCCAAAACAACAGGCGAGGGAGAGAGGTGGAACACAGCACAATCACCTATTCAGATCAGGTACTAATGAAGAATTCCATCTATCCTGAAATTTAATTAAAACCCCAAAGACTTCAGATGAGATGCGATTTGAAAGAGCCTGGGGCTGGTACACAAGCACTTGGTGGCGAAGGGAATCACACTGAAAGTTGATATCGTAATTGGTCCTGATGTATTTCTGCATTGCCTTTGCGGGAGCGTGGGACTCATAGCTGTATACAGGGTCTCGATGGAGTACCTGCTCATTGAAAATGCCATCACTCAAGCACTGCAGATCTGCATGAAATTAGAGAGCAACTAAGGCCTGATTGCAGGGGAAGAGAGGCACAATTGTTAAATGCATATATTAGAGTTATTTTTTTTTTCTGTGTAGGTGTGATTCTGGGTGTAAATGAGTGCTTCTGAAAAATCTTTAAGTTAAAATGCAATGAGCATCTCAGCGTGACAAAGAAATTGCCTGTAATTGTTTTGAAAATGACACAAATTTATGCCTATGATTTTTCAAAAATGAGTTGTCAGGCTATAGTATTGTTCGTTTCCTCAAAAACAAAAACACCAGGGATAATTAATTCCTCCGTTTTTTTTTTTCTTCCCCTCTCTCCTCAGCACCCTCAATCATTCACTCCGCAGCCACAGCTACCAGTTGAAAGGACACTAATTGTCCATTTTTGGGGTGCTTTCATTTTACTCGCCCTTGGTGACTGGTCAAGGCAACAATAAGCTCATTCAAACTTTACCACCATTCACATGTTCTCATTAAAAAAAAAAAAAAAAAAAAAAAAAAAAGAAAGCTTCCTGTCTGAAAATGTCAAGAGTGGAATTCGATCAGTTTCAAAGAATGTGCCAAGAATCATGGAAAAGCTTGCCAAGACTAACACGCGTGGTAAGAGCTGCCACAGATTACTGAACCAAGTTACAGCTCTGTGTTCTGTTCTCTCTCCTTCGCTCACCCACTCACTCACTTTTCCTCTGCTCTCGCTCTGCCTCGCTCTCTCTCCCTCTCTCAGCCATAAAATACTTCATTATAACACAGTGAGCCAGTGAGTGTAAGTGATGTAACTGACAATTAAGAGTGAAAGCCTGATCCCAGTCATGGCTCTGCAAATATTTATCCATGACAGACCTCCTTGCAGGGCGGGGTGGTGAAAGGCAGGGAGCGGGAGACTCCCAGCGGTCTGCGGCTCACTGAAGTACGCCTGGAGCCATTCAACGCAGCGCTGCAACTCGGGGCTCGTTTCTGCCGGGCTATCGTTGACCACACAGCTCAGGGGGGCCTCGCCGCTCCTGTGAGGGATATAAGGCAGGATGGGGAGGTGAGGTGGGGATCAGAGGAGCAATCATAATACCAGATTCTTGGTTGAACAGTGCTAAAATATGTCACAAGAGTGTAATAACACGCCACGGGTGACACAGATGCAAGATGACATAATTTGCTGAGTGAAACTAAAGCTGTTAATCAAGACGTGGTTAAAATCCAAAAAAAGTTACACTTTTCACCGCCGCCCGTCACTCGCCTGTGACAAACATCAGAGCCGCGAAAGACACGGCGAAGTTCAAGAAAACAATAAAGGCAGTAATCCAGACGTTTGCTACAGTACATATACATTTATATGGAGTGCGGAATGATAGAGTATGAAAGAAAACACTGTCAGATCACACGGAACAGTGCTAACACTTTATTTCAAACAACCGTAAGGAAGCAAAAGCAGTTTCTTCAAAAAAAAAAAAAAAGAAAAAAGAGAGAGAGCGAGAGGAGAAAAAAAAAAGAGTTTTCTAAAGTAGTCAGAAAAAGTTAAGAGCGCAGCGTTAACAACAGTTTCAACTCTGCTTGGGTCTAGTTTATAGTTCATGACAAGAATAAATGGATTTTTTGGCCAGAGCGGTGCTGGCCAGCAAAGCGCTGCACTTGGACATGCATCTTAGCATGAGTAGATGCTTGGAGGAATTTGCCGATGGTTGAGTTGGCATCACTTAACAGCTGAATTTCTCTCTGCTGCTGACCACCCCCCAGGTCAATGCAAGCAGACTGACCCATATTTGACACTTAAAGACCCTACTGGGAAGGTCCTCTCTTAGCATGTGCATTACTCCAAAGTGGACCTCAAGCTGTGTTGTGGATCTAAAGCAGGCCGCCAATTCCATTAACTGGTGTACAGGACTTATAAATAAATAATATCACCATTTAAGTGCCCCTTTTTCAAAATTGGCTTATCCTGTATGGTATTAATAATAGACATTTACTTTGTTAAACACACAGACCGTCTCTCTCCTGCCTGCCGTAACAACATGGCCCTAAAGTGTTTTTACACTTCTGCGGGTCACAGTTTGAGCAGCGTTTTATATTGGACATGTGAAGCTGAGGTTTACTGGAGTGTTATGACTGAGAAGGTCAGTTTTCAGAGAACCGCTCTGCCTGCTAGTTTGTGGCTGTGTGATGAAAATCTCCTGGGTGCCGTTTAACAGTGGGTGTAAATACAGTAAAAGGTGTAAATACTCTCATTTCTAAATAAACCACACAGCAGTTTATAGTTGAGTGGTGAAAACTCGGAAACCCACCAGCGGGTTCTGTGCTGAGACCCGCTCAAACAATGGCCATGGCTCATGGCAATCTCTGTCGGCATGGGTGAGTGCCCAGCCAGCCCCTACTTGTCATTGTCTCTCCTTTCTATCCCTCCCTCTCCCCCCCACCACCAGCTCTCCCTCCTCATTTCCCCCTCTCTATTTCTCTATCCTCCCACTCCAGCTCTTTTGGCTCCCCACCACCGACACCCCAACGCACCCCCCAACCATCCCCCCACCTCTCTTTCTCTCAGCAAGGATCTTCAGGCCACTGTTCCCTCTCACCACCACCACCACCACCACCACCACCGCCGCCGCCGCCGCCACCCCATGCCCTCCACCCCCCAACACGCATCCTCCCTCCCTCCTACCCTCCCACCCCTACACCCCCTCTTTCTCTCTGAGAGGATGTTCCAGCCGCTGCACACTGACAGCTCGGGGATATTGTGTGTGGAAATGTTCCTGTTGGACCCGCAGGCCCTTACAATCTACCGGACAAAGGCTAGAGCACCTTTGCTTAAGGCTTGGCACCTTTGACCTCCAGCTCACACTTCAGACTTGTCACCGTGGCTAATTTTCCTCTCCCCTTAGCTTATGGATGCGCCTGCTTTAAAGGTGTTTTGAGTGATACAACACTGACAGTAGTAAAAGTTAATGCAATGCAGTACATGTTATGGCTGGTAAACAACAGCGAAATAAATAAATAAAAGGGGGGGAACAACATCAGTCGAGCTGAAGTCTGTCACCTCTAGGTGCAACGGGGGATTGTTTTTAAAGAGCATGTGGGCAGTGGAGATGTAGCTCCTGCGCTGGCAACATTTCCAGTCGCTTCAGTGAATCAGAAATCAAGCAGCATCATATGATCCTTATAGAGTCCAGACTGGCACATTAGACACCGTGCCCTTCAAATGAGAGATTAGAGATGTGTAATAAATGTCGGACTAATTACAAAGAAACTCTCGAAGGAGGAACAATCTTTATATTGTCCTAAAGTAACTGCCACCCCCTGTATGAAAATCAAGAATTATAATTAGTAGTGATTATAAAAACTGTTTCAATAACTGTGTGTAGCAAGCGTGTTTAAGTTTGAATAAACAATCCAAATTAAGTTAAAGAAGAATTGTTATTTTATTATCTGCTGATTACATAAATCATTTTTTTCCAACGTCCTTCAGCCATTTACGATTTCATCACAGGTGAGGAAATAAGAAACTAATTCCAAACTAGCCAAGGATCTGCTGCACTAAAAAGAATATTTCCCTTGATAGAAGATTGTGATTTGAGAAAATTTCTAATATTGTGCTCCTGTCACAATCAATTTCCAATTACCATAAATCATTGTTGCGTAAAGTGGGAGTCATTTGGAGTTCTACCTATTTTCCAACTCTAATATAAAGAATGAATTGAGCATTTATATAATGTTGGAGGTTATTTCATTCATCCTGGAAGGAACAATCAAAGGAGACAAAGGGAAAAAAAAGAGAAAAAAAAAAAGAATACCTGACATTAAATTTGTCAGTTTCCTTTGGCATATTTGGTATCTCTAGTTGCACAAGACTTCAGCGAGACTTTTTCTATCAGCTGCAGACGTAAGAATGAAACAGGTTAACCACGGGATCTAATTGAAAGGAATCTGGCGAAGGGTGTAATGGTATATTGCACAAAAAGGGGAAAAACTCAGAACTCATGCCTCCATCCTGTGAAGCGTGATGGCGCTCATCCTGACTCGATCGGCTGTCACTTTTGACACAGCCTGCCAGAGTTCTCCTTCACCGATCATGGGTAACATGGCGGGTCAGAGGATGAAATAGAAAAGGCCAAGAGCAGTCCAATATTTTCCTCAGCCTTATAGCTGCAGATACTTAACTCAGAGACGTCAAAGACTCAAGAGAGCATGAAAAAAGCCTAAAATGACTGTCTAAAAAGGGAAAAAAATACAGCATGTCTCTATGAATGTCAAGATCCTGATGGTCTCTGAGCCAAAGGCTGTGATACAATTGTAAGCTACTTGCTCAATGCAGCTCGTTCAACCATTTGAAGATCATTCAGATGCCTATCTAGCTGCAGCAGCACTAAAGTCGAGAGCTTTCGGAGTGGTAAGCTGTGAGGAATGCTTCCTATTCTGTTCTGGGGTGCACGTTTTGTGCTCCGCTGTTTCAAAATAAAAACAACTGGGCCGGATAAACTGCTCTCTAGATATCCAGCAACTCTTATTAGCGAATGTCCACCAAAGAGGCCGCAACACTCAATCCAATACATAAAGGTGGTGGTAAAATACTGCAGAGTAGGCAACAAAGCACACAACAATTAGGTCTTCTCCCAACTGGCTAGCCACGGGAGTCAGTGAAGGCATGTATTACCAGAGCCTTAACTCTTACTCCATTATGTAGTGTATCCACACCCCGACGCAGCAATGTTTATCTACAACAGACTACTGAGCAGTTTCAAATAGCGTTTTTAGC
Organism: Stegastes partitus; assembly: GCF_000690725.1. NCBI lineage: Eukaryota > Metazoa > Chordata > Actinopteri > Pomacentridae > Stegastes > Stegastes partitus. The sequence continues at coordinate 162,666 of NW_007577998.1, forward strand.
CTCTATTCTCAAGTGCCACAGTAAGAGATTCCAATTACCCGAATGGTAAGGAGCCAGTGAGGGAGGCATAAAGTACATTAGGGATCCCCTGTAACTGCAGGGACCTTTTAGAGCCTCAACTGAAGAGGGCCGAGAGACTGAGGGGACAGTGACCCTGCATGGATAGCCTCTGTCAAAATTTGACCACGTCAAGCACAAAGGCATTATGGGAATCCAGTGTCACCAAGTCCTAATTACTGTCTGTGTTCAGAGCAAATTACTGCCTTGTTCCTCTGATTAGCGAGGAGGCTAATCTTCACCTGTGTACGCCAGCACTGCTGAGGGCCCTTGAGTGTTAGCGCTTCGTCTTCTGTAATTTATTTTTAAATCAGTGCCCGCTCCCAAGAGTTTTGAGTGTTTTGTTGTGAACCGCTTACCATGATCCCCACCACCGCCCCCTCACCCCTAAATCCTTGACTAAATCCTTGTTTGGTGCCGCAGGAAGATAAGCAAGAACAACACTTGGGCATAATTGACTCGTACTCCTCTCCAAGATGTCAGAGCGGAATCATCTCTCTGCATATTGCCTTAGTATGTCACACACTGTACACTTCTGCATGTTGCAGATATAGAATCCAATCAAGTTCTAAAACAAACTAGCACAACCCTCACGCCGGAAAAAAGTTCCCGGTCGACAGCAGGGAAAGAGGGAGAAAGAAAAAAAAAAAAGAAAAAAAAAGCTGCAGGAGCTGCTTTTAGCTGCATCTCTACAGTGAGCGGTAACTCTCATTTGGCTCCCAACCTCACCCTGGAGGTTCTGCTTTAGAAACCACAACATTTGCAGATTTTCATCTGAGTGAATGTCAGTGTCTCGTCTGCGTGGGGCGGTTTACAGGTAGTGTGTTACACAGGTGTTGGTTTACACAGGAAATGGCACATGCAGCCTGATTGGGACGGTCCCGAGAGACGGAGGCATAAACATAGAGCACAGATGGGTCCAAGGGCCAGTGGGAGCAGCACCTTAATGAATACGCAGCTGAGTACTACACTTCACAACATGCAAAACAATATTCTAAGGCCGCAGTAAAAAATAGAACAAAAATCATCTGAATATCATTACACAATGAATTATTCATACAATTTCTAAAGGGACTACGTCAAGCAGTCTCTCCCCTGCTTTATTGATGATTTCATTCAATATCTCAGCAGATCACTGTTTGTATGACAAAGCATTTTAGTTACAAATGTAAGCAGTTTATTTAGCACGCAGCTGTCTTTATATATAGCATATCTATATCTAGCAAAAATAATAATTTAAATTGATTAAAATTATTTTAGACCGAATATAACAGATCCAGGGAGAGAATGAAAGACGGAAAAGAGGAGGGAGAGATTACAGCGAAGGAAGAAAAAAAAAATACAAGAAGTTGTTGTTATGGTTCCCGGTGTGTGAGCACATCATGTAAACAGGCCCCAAACAGGGAACACATTTACCATACTGCTATTCAGTGTGAACCAGGACATTGATTCACAACACTACATGAGTGTGAGAAAAACGATAAATGCATCACCTCAGATATTTCACACTGGCGTTGGTAGTGTGTAAAAGCTGTTGTGACAGCTTGGGTATTAGGGCTAGATAGATGGAAAATGTCTGGCTGCTTATGAATGCCAATGTGACTGAGGTGACGGGTTTGACACAAAAACACTCCACCTCAGAACAATTAGGCTGTTCTCAGGCCCCATCCAGTGTTGTCAGTGATAATGGAAAGCTGTGAGGATAACTGGTGATAAATAGACTTTAACACCCTCCTCCTTAAGAGCAGTGCAGTCCTGCAGTCCTCTCATATGCTTAACTAATCATGACCATGGCCGGCAAATTCATACAAAAGACTAATTACTGTTGTACTTCACTTCAGTCTCAAAGGCCTCTTATATAAGGACTTGGGGGTTCTCTTGCCTCTTTTCTCCTCTTGATGGGTATTTTTTTTACAAGTAGGCCTCATGCTAGACAAAAGCGTTTAAAAATTGGTGATTGCTTTCATCCGCTTTAATTACATTCAGAAATGGCATTTCTGCCACATAATACACCCCTATTGTTTCAGAATTATCTGGCTTGGGGAGTAAAATCTACAATATTTGACGATGCTCCCGAGCTAAATCGCCTCTTGAAATTGAAATATGCTGCCGAAATACAAAATAAAAAGCCAGCCTTTGCTGCTGATATACTGGAAGCTCCTTGGCTTTCTGCAGAATGCTATTATTATGCATATCCAGGTAGAAAGTTAATTAACCCAAAGCTTAAGCTAATTATGGTAGCAGAATGCTATCAACCAAACGCTTTCAGTCTGACAGCTGTCCAGAATTTCATTTGCTAATCATTTGTCTTTTGCCGGAGCATATGGTACATTTCCCCGCTATCACAGCAACAACAAACAGATGAAAATCATTAACTAAAAACAATGTGCAATGTGAAAAATCAGACACAGATTTATAAGGCTTTGTGTCAGAGAAAAAAGGGGGATTTATGGCCTGGGAAATATAATGATAATTTTTGGTTTTAGCCACTTAGGATTTTAGGCAGATCACGTGACCCAAGTGTGCAGGGAATTCAGATGCACAAATATATTGTTTATATCTATATGCAAATGAGACAGAATGTTTATCCGTGTAAAATTAATTACAATTTTCTATAGGAGCATATGCAAAGAGCTTGTTCGTAACAATTTTTAGCTTCTAGCACATTTTGTGCCTGTTTTTTTCAACACAATATTTTTATGTTGTTAAAAGTAGAAATCCCTCAGCTCAGAATTAAATCAATTATTTTCCAAGAAATGCTTCATGCATTATTTTTTTTTTTCTCCCCCCCTTTTCATAAAAACACATCATACTGGCTGTTAAAGGGTGATTGATATCAGCATTGCCTTGCGACATTATCAGGCAATAAAGGCTACTCAGGTTCTAATGCAACATGTCATACACAGGCTCCTGTAGTACATTTCTATTGAGGACCTCACAAGCTAAATTGCTTTTTTCCTGCTCCCCCACATCTCAGCCAGCTTGACAGACAAATTGATCAAAGCATTGTAAAATAATATGCTCACAAAATGTCTCGGGGCAGGAGTCCAGCCCTTTTTTCATTTTTCACCCTAATAAAAAAGTGCTCCATGATTTCCTCTGTATTATGTGTCTGTGCTCTGTGTGAAAGAGGCAAGAAGCATCATATTTCAGATAATAGTAATCTCCTGTAAACAAAATGCGTATCATTTTTCTGTGAACGCTGAGGCCATGCTAAAAACTAAAGGGGGGAAAAAACTGGTTAACAGGGAGGCTGGTGCGTAGGGCCCCAACAGGGGTTGTTGAGATGTAATGAATTTGTTCATCTGATGGTGCCTTCAGGGCTGTCGTTAGACTGGCAGAGGAGGTTGATTTCAGGAAATGTTCCTAAGATCAGTTAGGAAGCAAAAGGGGCTTGAGACGTTTCTATTAGAAAGAGCTGACGGTCATGGTGTGTAAGCAATACTTCAAGGGCGTTTATGTAGCTATAATGGCATTTATCAATAACTATCTATCAATGCCACAAATGCTTTTGTTGCTGCTCCAGCTGTTCAACACCAACCAATAGTGAATCTGAGAAACAGAGAGAGCAAACACGGTCATGTAAGCCTTCAAAGCTTTGACTCGCTCACACATAGCTGCTGTAGGACTCCCCTTCTGTTATGCATGGACGTTATCTATTTCCCTTATCCAAAATACGCTCTTAGAGATCATTTATCACACTGACTTCCTAAGCCGGTACCACACCACATCCGAAGCTGGAAAGAGCCTTGTTTAGTATGTCATAAATAAATCAATGGAAATGCCTGATCTGAACTATTACTGCTACAGGCAGGCTTTTGTGAGATCTACATGTAAAGCCGGTTGCAAAGATAAGCCTGTATTTTGTCACTTTATCTCGCCTCCCTTAATGCCTGTTTACATTGCGTTACTCCATATATCTGAGGTGGCTCTAGTTCCCCTGTCCTATGACAATAACAACATATTCAACTCGCGGTGATAAAATCTAAACATTTTCGCTAATGATTTCTCGCTCACACCTTTGAGAACGTACAGACAGTGATGTGATCGAGGCTTCACTTATGACCGACGTAGCAAATGATATTAAACTGAGAAATGATCTAGTGATGCGAATCATTAAATTCATTTGCATATTCCTACTGAACCTGAACACACAAATTAAACCCTGTTCACAAGGAGACGGAGAAAGGTGCTTGCGCATGGTTACAGGACATCTTCCATAATCAAAATTCCATATTATTAATTTTCTCACTTCAACTCATTAACAACAAGTGGAATGTTTTTACTGCTTGATGAATTTTAGGAAATAGCAGACAGTCGAGAAGGAAACACATGTTGAGGTATAATATACAAGGTCATTAATGGGTTTCCATAAATTAGAATTTGAACATACATTTTCAAAAGGATAACTTCCTATCCGGGTGCATTTGAAAATGGTTTAATTTCCCAAACCATTCAAGTTTGTCAAATGCGAATCTGCGATACATGGATATTTAATTTCAATCTAATCAAAACTAATCTGAGATGTAGGATGTGGACCTGTAAAAATACGGAATAAGTACTTATTAACGCTGACTTTAATCAGTTTCGGTCGCTTCAGTAAGACTGCCAACCTTCTAACAATTTTGAGGGATGGGTAGGCCATGAAATGCAATCACATATTACATTTCTGAATGTCAGTTGACACTCAGAACGACTGCATACAACTTGAAGGAAACATAAATAAACAGGAGAGAGCAGTCCATGCTCCCCGTGGCCTTTGCTGACCCTACAGACATCCGTTCTAATCAACTCCCTTGTGGGTAATAAACAAGTTATTTTTCAGAAATTTCAAATATACTGCGGGAAGAATCACAACCACATGCCATCAGAAATCTAATTTCAAGCCCAACTGTATTCTAGTGCCCCTCATATTTCTAGTGCCTGCTCATATTTGCCCAACTTTCTCCAGGATATTTCTTGTGGGATCTACAAAAATGCCCTGCTTCCAATGAGGAATGGTGGCACTCCATCACAGGAGTGGATTCTGTCTGCCTGTAAATTTCACACCTTTGTTTATCACGTCACCAGCCCGGCTGTTGTACAGTACCTTTCAGCAGGTGCGACATCCATTAGGATCTGGATGGTGTGCACACCATTCTCACATCCACTGACTTGGATCGTCCCCAGGGGGCTCAGCAATGAGATGGTCTTCTGAGTGCACTGGCTCTCCCTCTGCTTCTTCATCTTGCTGCCCTGCTGAGGAAGTACAAATTACACTGCGTTCATTGACATATTCATGTGGCAACTTTCACAATTTCCCACACATATTTGCATTGAATGATCTATTGAAAACCTAGCGGCCCACCAACGGAAGATGACTTACATATTTGAACACCTAGCCTCCAAACAATGTCATGATGTGACTTGATCCCTACATTACTATCCAATATTTCTTTTGTGCATGGAAAAGAATACGCCTATCTAACCAATAAATCGCCCATTTTTTCCCCTCTTTCTGTTCTATATATCACATAAATGAGAAAAACAATGCAGTCTGTTCCCTTGTCTGGTGGGGGATTCCCAAGATAGCTCGACATTATTTTCAATCCGTCATTTTTGGTTGATGGCCGGGATGTTTTTCTAGCATTAAATTTGTTCCTTAGGGTGCAACTCCGATGGGATTCTGGTTTCCAGCCCTTAACAACAGCAAAAACGTGCAGCTTTTCTGACGACTGAGATGGATACTGGCAATAACCAGACAGCAGTTCCTTTTTTATTTTTACTTTGAGGGAAGGAGAGATGATTGACTATGTTATATGTGAGTTTTTGAGAGATGGGGGTTATAATAAATAAAGGTCACATTGATTGTAAGAGTTTCAACCAAGGAAACCTTTCCTTTCTGGAACCTTGCTCTAAAAAGTATAAAGGGTACAAATGTCTTTTCTCTCTTTTTTTCTTTTATTCTTAATAAAACACATAATCCACATTCATAATTTTTCATCTCTAATGTTTGTACTTTGTAACATATGTAGCAGCAACTAATGATTATTTCCATAATTAATCATTTCAGCAATCTGCTGACTATTTTCTCAATTATTCATTTTATCCTTTACTGCATTAAAAAACAGAAAAAGTGACCCAGAAGAAGTGTCCCAGGGTGATGCTTTTTCACGACCAGAAATCAAAGGCCATGAGATAAAAGTGAGAACAGCAGCAAATTTTCCAATTTAAAAAACTAAAGCCAGAGAGAATGACCAGAGATTTTTGCTTACAAAAGTGACTCAAATAAATATTCAGCTGCAAAAACAGAATTATATTTTCTGCTGACTGACAAATCTAGTATTTGAACAGACGTGGCACTTTGTGATGGAAAACTTTGTCTGCTTAGTTTTTAAATCTAAGAAGATAAGAAGTGAGAATTTAAAAAAAATAAACATAAATAGATTCTCTAATTTTTAACAACCAAACTTTTAACACTTACTAAATCTTGTATCATGGCCTGCTCATTTAATCAAGCAAGAAAAAAACACACAAGAGAAACAATTAATTGATTATTCACAAGCAGCCACTATTGTGACGGTAATTTAATTCTTTAATTTTCTTCCAGGAAAAATACTGAACCATCCTTAATTTCAGCTTCTCAAATGTAAGTGATTTGGTGCTTTTCTTTAGCTTATGTGAAAGTGAACTGGATTTTGAGGAGGCATGCAATTGTGATATCATTTTAAACTATTTCCAACACCGATCCATAATAAAATCTAACATTAATAATTGCAATCCACAGCCATAAAACAATCAAAGGAATAAAGACAATTGCTTCACTACTTATTGCAGACTGTACCTTTAATTTAAGACAAGATATCTTTTATTTTTAGATTACCCCTTACCCCCCACCCCTCTTCACATACGCACACCACCACCACCACCACCACCACCACCACATCTGTCATGGTATGTGATCACAAATGCGTCTGCTTCAACTTTCTTGTTTCTACTCTTGCAGCTCTCACTGTATTCATCAGGGGTTTTCCTGAACTGACAATAAAGGCGAGAAATTTCTGAGCCAAACAATGGTACAGTGCACTTTGGATAAGCGCTGCACACACTGTCTGCCATTTAGCAAGCTGGTAATAGACTCATAGATAGAATAATGGACTTTGGCAATAATGGCCTTGCCTAATAGTCTGCGCTGATTAAAAATAATGCTATCATGTTTGTTTCTGTGCCGTTTTCGGCGCACTAGACTAGTCTAAGTGAGTGCCTGAATGTCTGGATGTTTACCCGGCTCTTCACGGTGAGGAACAACAAACAATAAGCAGCTTGTGTTGTTAAAAATCACTGGCAGCGTCCTCATGCTCGTCAATCATGTGACTCGTTTCTCATTAGACTAGTTCCTGGTCAAACCTGCGTGATTAATTGAGTAGAAAGCGCACCGTGACTGCGCAGGTGTGAAAATGCAACATGTGTCCTTAACGTGCCATTTAAGATGGAGGAAACACACGCCGAAGCGCAGACGGAGCTTGCCAGCGGCTCTTCGAGTAGGTATGTCTCAGAATTACTTAAAACACTGTGTTAATATCGAGTGTGCACTTAAAACGTCGAAAAAAACAAGCGGGGATTCGCACGTGGAGGCCTGCACTAACTTACCAACGATACAACGCTCCGTAGCTTAAGCATACGGGGAATTTTTGAACTGCATATCATGATATGCTTACGTAGAGGTCGTTAAATACACAATAAATTAGCCCTGCAGCTTACAAATGAAGCTCTTTGCGTCCGTACGGGGCCTGTGCGTTGCGCAGTCGTTTTCCCTCTGCAAAACAAATGTCACACAAGTCTCTTCCTGTTTCTCTCGGCAGCGTGGTCGAGCCGGCCAATCACAGGAGGCAAAAGTCCGCGCTCGCTCTGTGATTGGCCGGATGAAAGTCTCCGCTCCGCCCCCTGCCAGGGACAGACACAGCAGAGGATTGTCTAATAGGTCTCAAGTTGGGATTTGGGGTCCTTCAGGGGGTCCCCAGCCCACCGAAGACTAGTAATGGTAGTGATTTAGATATTTGATTTGCTTGATATTTTTACAGCAGGAAAAATATGATAATGCATATTTTGAGAATTAATTTCTCTTACCTTTCCACTTATAGCTGAGACATTTATCCTGCTCTGCATCTCCAGTGACAGCTTCTCAGTGAGGCCTTTAGGGTCCCAGGCATAATGTGTGTGGATAAAAAACACCTATGTGACTGCAGCAGCCAATAACATCTTATGTATTACCAACTAATAAAGTCAGCATGTTATTATGAACAACATATGGGGCAGCACTCAATCCTTTTATTAGAGTTTTATGCAGTTTAAAGGAGAGGGAGTTGCCTTATGTTGCCTGGAGCAGTCATAGATTAAGTAGAAGCATATATTTCAGTCATTATAAGCAAGTGTGTGGTATCAGTCATGTATTTTTTTTAAAGTGTCTGTTGTCCTCTGCAGCTTTATTTTTATTTCTGTGGTGCCTTCAGCTCTCTGCATGCCTCCGTTTGGAATGTGTAGGCCGGCGTGGGCCTGTGGCCCACACCCCATCTCAGCGGTGAGGGTGGGAGCGGGGGAGAAAACGCCACCCCTGCAGAGACCATTTTGAAATCTGTGAGGATTTCCGTGCCATCTGGACCCGCTGCCAGTCTGCCCCAGATAGTAAGGGTTGGCAACGGTACCCGACGGTGCAATATGGCTCTCTCTTTAATGAACTACTAACTGTCCCCCGTTTTAATTGATGTGACATTTGAGCCATTTATCTCTGACATTTCAATGAAGGATGATTCTCAGCCTTGCCATTTACTTTTTTGTGCTATTTTCTAAGAGTCATTTGCATTTTTCTGCTCTAAACCTGCTTTTTGTCTCTCATTAGCTAATTAGAGAGCAACATGCACAATTAATAAAAATGAACATAACCTAGTTTGATATAGGCTTGATGAGGGATAATCAGAAAATCACTGTTTTCTTAATATTCATCAAAAATGATGTGAAGGGCTACCTGTGGTAAAAGGTGACTTCGATAAAGCCTTGTAACCTTTACCCACATACCAACATGTAGCCTACAGTGTGGGACAACTTATGTTCGCAGCATGGGGAGAATCAAGCTCAATTAATCAGCATATGATTGCAGTAAGCAGCCCCCTCTGCTGGATCTTCTGAGCCATACTGTTTGAAATCATTTTAATGCTGCATTCAGTGGCCAAACAATTATCATATGTGGCAGTCAGAGAGTGTGTTTTTTTGTTAGCTTTATTGCATTTACTAAAAAACACGCCTCAAATGTACAATTTTAAATTTATTTGAAGACAGCTTTTACTTTTTTTATAATGCATTTTTTATTGTATGCTAATTTTAATTGCCACTGGCACATCAAAGCTGTTTTGCACATTTGACACGTTATTTTTAAAGTCACTTATATTTATGCTGACTAGAACAAATAATTTATTTTAAAAACAGGAAATATCTTAGCCATTATGTGTTGAAATAAACAGCCTGAAGTGCGTGAGAGTGACATAAGAACTTGGTATACTAAAGGTTCCAGGCTCAATTGTTTTCCATAATGACACATATTTTCAATCTTTTTAAGATATCCTTTAAAAACACGGTTCCACTGATGACGACTGTTCCTTTGATTGTGAGCGGCATCATTGCCAAGGTGTGGTGCCCTGTCTGTGTTGGCAGCCGTGCTGATATCTTTTGTTTGGGACTCAAAGAGCTCCTTTTCCTGTTCAGTTTCCCCCACTATTTTTGTTTGCGTGAGGTGTTGATAGACTTATATGTTGCACAGCTTCCTTTTAGTGTACAGCACCAGATGTTTGCGAGAATAACAACCCTAACCTTTTTTTGTCGTAATGACAGAAATTGTTTATTAGCAGTTTTGTCCATCCGGTAATATATGATTGTCAGAGCTCAGTCTTGTACCGCCTGCCTGTGTCTTGCTCTCTTTTCCTGTGTTCGCAATCTTACTCTCATGTTGGCGTGGGAGGAGTTGAAGTCATTTATGATATCAGATATTCTCCAGGAGAGCAGGAAAGTCCTGACAGACTCAACAACCACCATCCTCTCACACAGTGGTGTGTGTGAGTGTGCATTTTAATCAGGAGAAATGGCTCTGTGGGCCTCACATTGCACATTGAGGAGGTCTGGGTGTTCTCATTGTGTGTACCCATTGTACAGTAGATGTTATGTCTGTTCCTCTAAATCAAACCATGAAGCAGGCATGAAAAAAGGCAACCTGTTATTTTGTTCTTTTTACTTTGACACTTTGTTATTCCACTCCTCTCGAAAGAATTAGCCTGATCATCGTATAAGCAATTTCACGACCACAAAGATGTGACAAAATTTCTCTGTACCCTCTAGTGCCCACTTATTTAGTGTGCCTGTGTGCCTCTGTCCCTCCATCTCTGATATGATGTGGCTTCTCTATTTTACTGTTGACACAGTGCTATGAATGTCTGAGCATTTTGCAAATGAAGAGGCTTGAACTCCTGACAGGCAGTGTCGCCGGCACCATGACACACTGGCCCGCACATGCTGTGCGGCATAATGATGACATTAGGATCCAGTGATAATATCAGGACGCACTTCAGATAAATGACTGATAAACCAGGGGTTGTGCCTCTCGTATTACACGCTTGACAGAGCAGCTAATCAGTGTCCAAGTGACTGCTATTACATAAATCATGAGCTCGACTTTGATGCATATTCCATCGGTGTTCCCTATTCATCACGTCATCTGGGGGAGACTCTCTGGATGACTGGCTGCCGGGCCAACACACATTTTAAGAGCACATTATGTTTTCATTAGAATTTGATATGATCCATTCCAGTGTTGATTTGATTTTACGTGCTCGGGTCATTTGATAGGAAGCTACCAAGGAGAGGGAGTGTATTGTTACGCCGTGTTTCCTGTTACTCTTACTGACCACGTTTATTGTGAATGTGCTTGCTGATCAACAGCACTGTTAATTTATATAATAACTAGATTTTACTGTTCAATTATTTTCATGTATTTTTACTTAACAAATTTAATCCATGCTCTGTCAATTTGCAGAGCTGTCTCAGCATAAAGGTTTCAGCAATCCGAGCAGGGTGTCATTGTTTCATTTAGCAACAAAATCCAGATGCATTCAGAGATGAAGTTGGAAGGGAGATGTGGGGTGTTGAAGTGAGTCACCATGTATGTTTTATTCTCCAGTATTGGGGTCAGAGGATGTGAAGGTGGGGGTGTTAATTTAATCCCCATTCTTACCCAGAGCATGGCCACACTCTCTAAGGAGCTTTATCTCTGACAACTGTGTCAAATTAGAGAGACCACGAGCCCCTCATAAAGAATATGTCTGTCAGACTACATTGTTCCTGGCCTCTGAAATATACGGCTGAGAGAGACAAAAATAGAAGATAACACCGTAGTCCCACAGTTGGACTTGAACATGATGAAATAATTTTCGAGCCATGTGATCCTGTCACCGAGACAAACCGCTAATAAAAGTGATGTCCACATATTATTCTGTAGCTTTCATGCTTTGCTATTCATAGATTTCAATAAGGGCTGTTGTGCTCATACAGCCTACCTGTTCTGGCATTATTGTTAATATTTGTGTGGCCTGCTTTTTTCTTTTCTTTTTTTTTTTAATCTTTTATGCTAATAAAATGCTTGACCAGAATTATTTATAAAACTTTATTGGACGTTAATTCATTGTAATTCAGCTTGGCCGTGTATAATTGATGGGAGTGTTACATTCCATTAGCCATGGTACATAACTCTAGGTCAGTCCAGTCTAATAAGTGCCCATCATTTATCTCCCTGGTATCATCGCTGTACCACAGTCAAACATGTAAAACAACTCTTAATGTTCTCCCTAGTCCCCTATGGGTGTTTCTCCCTGTTATCATCATTGCCTCTATTCTAGGGGGACTTCCTCTGGAGACAACATTTTCATAGACCTTTGACCTAAACCATATTTTCCATTTGAATGGTCCGACTAGTGAATATTTACAAGCATGTTTAATGTATAATAGATCTCATCTGTGAGTATCAGGAGCCATTTTCTGCTCAGTCAGGTTCTGGTGTTGGCCTTGGCCCCTTGCTTGAGGTAATATTGACCCCTCTTAAAAACAAAATGACCTGTGCCTCATTTAGGCCAAGTAGTATGCATACGTATTGCACAAGTCCTAAGGGCATACATGTTTATAACAAGGAAAGCTGGCGGTCTCGAATGTAAACATCTTAGCACTGTAATATTATTGTATCAGTAAAGTCCCAGAAGGTGGTAGATTTAATAATGTGGGTGGATTATATAAGAGAGAGAAATAAAGCAGTAATTTGAAATTGTTTGGGGACCTTTTGTGTCAATGGTTATGGAGGCTAAGGGACAACTCCATTCCCTCAGGCCACTGTTAAAAAGGCAATGACTTTTCTTGTACATGCACAGCATTTTGGAATCTACATGCATTACTAGCACCACAGGCTTTTATCATGTGATTAGTAATACATAATACATTTGATTCTATTATCGTGCATGAGGAAAAGGAAAAAAAAAAAATGAATGAATGAAAGTGGTGAAAGGAAGAACATGTTGATGAATAACGTCTGCAGTCAAGTGCTTGAATATACATTTAATAGTGAAACACATCTCGGTTTGCTTCTCGGGTGCTTATACAACCACGGGGTTTTTAATCTCTTTCTTGCCGATGAAAGTCCCAGTAATTGCTATATTTCCCTTTTTGTTTCAAGGACCTTTGATGATCCCTTGGCTTGCATCAGAGGGCAAAGTCATTAGTGGAGAAATGAGCTCAAGTGAAGAGAAAGAGATTGCGGGGCTCCCAGCATGATTGGAAACTTTGCCTCACATTGCATCCTAATTTGAATTCAATTTTCAATGTATATTTGATAGATAAAGCACAATTAGAAAATGTGTACTTAGAAAAATTGGTGACTTTAATTTCCCCTATTTAGCGTTCGCAAACACTCTATAAACATTTGATGAATGGCTTGTAACACACTGTAATGTTGCTGCAAGCGGACATGGGAACAGTTTTTTAAATATCAATTAATGTGCAGTTTTTGTCAACAATTATAATTTCACCTATTAAAATATATTTGACATTGTTAGATCTGTGTTTTACTGTTGCTATATTTATATCACTGCTTCCACTTATGGACGTCTGGGAGGAATTACAGTTTATAGCATGTGCATTAATAAACAATACATCATAAAGCATTTATTAAATGACACCGTATATAACAACAACTTTAAGTGCTTTAGTTGGCTTCTATAAGGCAGTGTTGGTGTAAACAAATAATGAATGACAACACTGTAAATGTATTTGTAATAATATAAAATGCGTCTGTAGAGATATACTATTGTTTATAATGTCTGCTTATAACTGCATTATAGCATACATTTATTAAATGTATATTTATCTGCTTCTTAGTTTTGTTTATTATTATATTAATATGTCCTCTTTGCATATGATTGATTTTCGGAAAGAAAAAAAAACGAATCATGTCCTCTTGTTGTGATATAATTAATTTAAATTCACTCTTACAGTTTGTGTTGCGATTTATATTTTAGATTTTACATACTGTTCCACACAAAACGGATATCCATATTGCATGTTAAATACAGATGCATTGCATTTCACAGTAGCTAAACTGGCAATATGTTTTACGTTATAATGCTGCAATCATCATCAAGTTGTTCGGGGAGGGAGGAGGGGGTGCAGGGACATGTGAAATATGAAATCCTGTCAATCAAACCGCGGTATACAACACGCTGTTGCGGTTGGGTGACAGTGGTTCTTTCATGTAAATCACAGACATTAGAAATAAAAGACAGGCCTGTTGACTTGTTTCATGCTGGGAATCGGTGGCCCAGCATGTGTTGCTCTGTCTGTGCTTCACTCTCCTGTGGAACTGCTGTCCCCTGGGTCCTAGCACTGCTCCCTGGGGTGCACTGCATATAATTACCCACAATCCACCCTGAAACAGCTCTCATTTACAGTAATCAACAGTCTGCACTTCAAAGGATTCATGTGGCATCAGACACCAAGAGCCAGTGTGTGTTATTACAAATTATTATTATTGCCTCACAGTTACCTTTATATACTGGAGCTGATGACTGTGTTAACTAAGGAGGCTATGAGATTCCTGCGCGTTTCTTTTTTGCCCATTAAGGGCTGATGAGGGCAAAGATGATCCGCTATATGCTGTTAAGAACTTCAAAAGCAGGCTTAGTTCAGGATAAGGTCTGAACAACAGCAGCAAAAGCATCAGATGCCTAATATTATACAGAAGATGTGAGGAGAAATGGGGGGTACGCTTCATCAAGGGCTTAAATTTACATGACTAACAAATTCAGACTGCAAGTAAGAAATGCAAGATCATTTGATCATTTGGCAGACATGATGGTGGTCTGTGTGATAATGGTCATTATCATAAACCGGAGCCATCATTAGGCTTGATTTCAGATAATGGTCAGTATGGAAACCATTTTATGCTAAGAAAAGCCTCTCCCCATTAAAGACATATTAAGTGAATTAACTCACATCATGAGTAGGGAGCCACTGTGTGGTATTGCCTGCGACATAATGTGCTTATAATGCGAAGTGATTTCTCCTGACTGGAGACAAGTCAGCCAGTTTACATTCATAATAATTTGCTCTCACCCTGCACCATTCAGCGCCTCACTACAATTAAAAAATAATAATTTGCATATCTTCAGAAATCTATGAAATTCAGATGTGTGATAAAAATTCATATCTGGACATTTAATATTTTCTAAAAAGAATGTTACATAATTTATGATTGGTGAGTTAATATATATTGATATCAATTGTAAATGAGCAGAATCTGTCTATTTTTCCCGAAGTATCACAAATATATTTTTATATTTCATATATGACTATATTTTTTTATGTTATTTTAGTATTATGTATTCTAATATGATTAATTTTGCCATTAATTCTACATACAAAACATACAGTATTTATAGAACACACAAAGCAAACCATATAGTGTTGTATGGATATGTGTTCAAATTAATTGTTGAAATTACACACATAATTGCTGTATGTCAATTAACTAAATTGTATATTTCACAGCAAGACTGCCACAGATTTGAGTTTTTTTCAATGGATATTTTCCCATGCTCAATATACAATAAGTAGTAATTCAAAGATTCCTCTCCCATTTACCTCCTGGCAAAATGGCTGCTGTGCATCCAGAGAGACCACCTTCAGACATGACATCCTCTGCTCTCTAGTGGGAAGAGCAGCGTCCTCCACAGAAGCTGCCTCTGACCCTCTGGCACTGCTGGGCCTCATCATTGCCGGTCCATTAGGGATGCCGGAGCAGGTCTCCAAACGGGCACGGCTGCACCACATTACTCCTACCCCTCACTGCTGGCAGGTCCCCTAGTGGCCAGGTCATGTCATGGCATGGGTGCCCTGTGAGTGAGCTTGTACCAGGTCTGCCCTTGACATGCCCCCCTCCTCCTACTCCTCCTCCTCCTTCTCCTCCATGGAGAAGGGAGAGCAGACCGTCCGGATGGGGCACTGGGGGTGCCAGCTGGTGCCAGCTGCGAGGGGAGATATCCAAGGTGGCGGACACCTGTCCTAACTCGCGCCCCCCAGCTCCCACAATGCATCTGGTGCGGCCCTGCAGACCCATCGTGGGGAAATGAGGCGCTAACCTTGAGGAGAAATGCTCCCAGCGTCGCATTAAGAGAGGCCCTAATTGCTGAGCGCTAGCACTGCCAAATGACATTAGGAAGTGCTGTCGTTTACTTTAACATAATGGCTCAGCGTGTTTTTTGGCCAAACTTCCTTTGCTTCTCTGAGGTGTTTCACCACAGTGGCCGTTTTGGCCCTGTCATGACCAATCAGTGGAGGACTTGAGGATGACAGCGATTCTTGAGGACAATAATTCTAAAGACATTTGAGAGTTGGGCATTCGAATTTAAAATTGAACTCTATGGTGTGAAATAAGTGCACTGCAGAGGTCCACACTACTGCTCCATACCATGAACCCACTATACCATGTAAATGGCTGCCATTTGTGGAATAGCAAGTGCATTTACTGTACAAGCTGGGTGAGCGATTGTATTATTTATTTGCTTTATTTTTTTCTCTCTTTTTTTTTTTATCAAACCACATGCTTGTATGGCTTTGTCGTTTCAAAGAAATACTAACACAGTCCACTCAGTGTGATTAAATTAAACAAGCATGCTCATTACATTATGCATACTGTAATAAGAATAGCCCTGACCGGTCTGTAGCAGTATAGCAGGCTCCACAGAGAATGATCACATGTTTCGCTGCTGTACTAGATTTTTGGGGCACCCATTAGCAGAACAAAAATCACCTTTGATTTAATGAAAGGTCCTCATTTGCTTACCGGCTCCCCTCACTTACGGGCACATGGTTAAATTAAGCTCCCGCATCACCACCCCACCCCCCATCTTTGCCTCCATTCGAAGGAGACACTGTCCCTTTCCCGCAGTATAATGCTGTGATGATTCTATGATCTGGTGTTTCAAGTCTGCGGGAGTGTCAGAAATCCACTGCAAGGTGCTTCTAATTGCAGATACACCTCAGCACTTGAAAGTAATGAATGTGAGCATGGTGAAACCTCCAAGGATCAAACGCTAGTAATACATCATCAGTTCTGAAAAGGGTAATTCGTTTCCCTTCGCCAAGCAAAATATTAGAAGTTCAGATAGGGGGTTTTATTATTAATTTATTCTTCCCCCAATACATGATTTTGTAATTGAAGTGCTATGAATAAAGTAACCCATATATCTTAGCGAGCCACTATGCATCCGTTGACTAGATGTGGGATTTGAGTGTGTAAATATTGTCTGTAGCAAGTCGCAACAAGGATGATTCTTCCTCAAATACACTTTGGTGATATCTTTGATTGGATTTTGAGCCATGTATTTCCCCAGATCATAACAAATCACACTTTATTGTGTGTCATCTTAGATCTATAGTGTTATTTACTGTACTTCTAGCAAGCTTAACTCCCTGATTTTGTTTGAAGTTTTGTTCAGATAAAACCTCACACTGTTTGGCAGGTCTTTTATAATTGTTTAAGTCTTAAATTGAACAGACTTCACATTAAGAAGGTATTTGTAGCATTTCCGTTCCCATACACTCAGCAACGTGCATGCATACAATCCAAATGTTATTTCTAAACTTTGCTTCACCTGATCCCTCTGCAGAGTATCACTTCCAGTCACCATGGGGTAATCGTGCCACAGGGACCCAGTCAAAATAAGTCCGGCAGTTCACTAGAAGACGGCCTCTTACTGCTGGTTGACCCTTGCGGCCACCAAGCTGTTGACCCCAGGAACGCAGGGGTAAGAAGTTCAAAGCCCAGCTGTCCGTGCATGATCTCTTCGTCTAGGCCATGGTCGTGCACCGCGGGGGCCGCCTCCCCCCCGCTGCACGAACCCGGTCTTCGCTCAAACAAAATCAGGATATGCTATGCTCCTTCAATGGTGCTCTAAACTGCCGAAACTCAGTTGAGCGCAGAGTGTTTGTGTGTTCGCGGGATGTAATTTACAGCCTCGTGTTGAATGCGAGCTACCAACCTTGTGCAGGGACCAGTGTTGCGGCTGCTCATGGCATCTGCTCGGATGGCCACTGAGGAACAAGCATAACAATGTGCCATTCACGGGCCAGATGATGTCCAACTGCGAAGAAGAGCTTGGACAGGAAGGGCAGGAGAAGGGTAAAAACGACAGGAGAGGTTGATCGACTTTACAAGAAATACTAAAATCGGACAAGAGACACCGGGCGCATCTAAAAGAAAATCGCAGTAACTCAAGAGCAATTCATTTCATGGCATATATATATATATATATATATATATCACGTGCTTACTGTTGTACAGCCTGTCACTGCTTTCCTTACATAATCAATTCTTTGTTATTTCAATGGAGAGACAAATCAGAGTTGTGGTCTGCAGTTAAAGCCAGGTCTCAGCGACCTGTCATCTGTGGTGTACAGTTAGGAGGTGGCTAACCCCAAGGGGAGAAGAGAAAGTGCTGGGGGGTCTGAGGTGTAAAAACCAAGGAATTTCAGGGGCTGATAAATGAGGCTCTTCCTAACTGCATATGGTATGTGTTTTAAACTGACTCCCCCTCGGCCCTCCTCGTAGCCAGCCATCCTTCATGAAGAGTTCAGGGGCCCTCTGCTGTACATGGGGGCCCTGTTTTGTTGCCAAGACAGGCCCCCTGCATAGGCTGCATATGGGACTGTATGACGTCTGGCTTGGCTGGCTTTCATGGATTGTTATGGTGGTGTTATGAAGGCTTCACATTGGGTCATTGTTAATTTACACTGACTTTGTAAGCTATTAGTTTTACAAAGAAAATGGTTTGTCACTCAGGATATACACCTGCTACCTGAGAATAACAGAAGTAAAATTGTAATATTTCGAAAAGGGAAACTGTCAAAAGGCATAGAATTAAATGACATCTGTCTGACAGTTTCTTGATGTGATCTTGAAGTAAGGACAGACCTGACAACAGCTTTTAACACCACCTTCCTTTAAATAGAGTGTGCGCCATAAAAAGGGGGGGAGAAAGAAAAAAAGAAAGACAGGCAGGCAGTGCGTGAACATAGCACTATGATGTTTCACAGCATCAGCAGCAGCACTTGTAAATTTTAACTAGTGACAATAATGTGACCTTTTTGAAGCAATGGGCACTTAGTATCGGTCATTTCTGCACGTTATAGCCGTCTATTGGCCATGGTGGTTGCTCACTGTCCTGCTCAGTAGTCTTTTAACCAGCCAGCTGGACACATATGCCCCCCGGTTATTCCACCGGACCTTTACCTCCTCGCTTATAATAGCACCCCACTCTCTCAGTCTTTCGAATGTATTCTACTCATTGTTTACTGTACATGCGGGTCCAGAGTAATAATAAATAAGGAGCGTGTGTGCCGTGCCAACATGATTGATTACGACAGGGAGGCAAGGTCAGGATGGAGGAACAGGCTAGGGCTGTCCGACTCATTGAGTTAACACTGTATCCGTATTGTATGAATGTCACCAGCGATCCTGTGATTTATTACTACAGCCACTGCTCAATTCTCCTTTTCTACCTCCCCCCTTATACCTGACCGAGATATAGGATATGAACAGAAGTGTAGACAAAATTCAGCCTTTCAGTGAGGAGGTTACATCTGTGTTGGAATATTTTAATTTTTTATTTTTTTTTTTCAAATTAATCATCTCGCTTAAATTACCTAAACGTGTGAAAGATTAATTAGAAAGAGCTCAAACTTTGGCTTTTTTTTCTCTTTTCTTCTCAAGCATATGTTAATATGTTTTTGGCATATGCTGAGGTATTTATTTCACACATATATTTTAGAAATTATACTTTTTGTTATTCAGAGGGAAAAAAAACAAACTGTTAATACAAGAAATACACACACACAAACAAACACACACACTCCAGCGTGATACCTGCACACAGCGGCTCTGCACAATAACAACAACAACAAGGAAGGAAAAAAAAAGAAAACTGAAAGGACTGACTGAATTGTTTATTTGCTTGAATAACACACCAAAAAAAGTCATTGTCACTTTCAACAATATATACTGAACTACTCTTTCTTTTCAGAGGATCTAACCTTTCGTCTTGGACTGAATACACAATGCCCCTCTGGACCTCTGGACTGCTCACTCTTTAGTGCATGTCAAGAAGACACCAGTCTGGACTATTTCCTCTGGGAGGTGGGTAAGCAAGCGCCACGCTCTGTCAGTTAGCGTAAAATGTTTCAGACTGAAGATGGATGGAGACGACGTGTCACTATGGCTCAACCGGGCTTTCACTGCTGCCATGGCCATGTCCTGGTCACATCAACCCAAGCGACCGAATCGCTAGGACCTGTCCTTCCTTTTGAGTTAGCATATACACTACATGACAGAGCTTGTGGCCTTCACTCACTCAGGGCGTCAAAAAAGGAAAAAAGGTCCTTTTGGTGTCTTGGGTCATCTGGATGAAACTGAACACTTTGATTGACTTGTTTTGTTTCAGGAAACTTTCATTGTTTTGATAAAAGGAAGAAATACTGCAACCTTTCAACGAGAAGTGATTTAAATTTCAATATTTCAGCTCAAACTGCAATTATGCCACTAATATTATTACTTTTTTTGCATGACTTGATTTCCAATCACAGAACATCACAATTAAAACAAACCGCCGGAGCTGGAAAAAACTTGAAGGGTCTGACGAGAGAGGACCTTGACATGGAAAGTCTTGGAGCGCTGACCTCTGTGTTTGACCTCCCCCGATATGTTTCCACAGGCAATTCCATAACTCTCTAGCCAACATTTAAATGCTTCCTGCTTGACAGGAAGTTCCACATCACTCTGTGGGACCTGGGCTAATGCTCAACTGTGCGAAACGGCAGCACGCAGAACCCACAGTTAATTTATATCATGTCTCATCACCTTTTTGTGGAAGACTGCACCCACACATGTACACAATCAGGCGGAGACAAACATTTGAAACGCGGGACTTTTTGGTCATGCATGCTCATGTGCAAACACACACACACTCGCACACACACACACGCTGGACTGGGTAATGTACCCCCCATTTGAGTCAAAGGTACAGTATGTAGTGGCCGTACACACTTGCTGAAGTAAAAAGTCTCTGTATGACAAGATATTTTTTCTCACACTTTTCCTCTCTCTCCTTCTATCCCTCTCTCCCACTGTATGTCTCTTACTCACTCACTCACTATTTCACAGTGTTGTTATTGGAATGTGTGTGTGTGCTGGTGCGGACTGTGAAACTGATGAATGACCAGCCATGGCAGATTCATAGTCCGGATCCTGGTGCAGCTGGAGAGGAAACTAATGGCAAGCTGGGACTATGGAGGTCTCAGAGCTAATACCTGTCTCTTCCATCAGGAGACCTGGGGGCATTTTTTTACACCCAGCCAAATAAGAGCCACCCCCCACCACCACCAGCACTCCTACTTTTAACACCTTCCAACTCTTCGCCGCCACCCCCTCAACATAAACCCCCTCTCTCATGCGCATACATACACACGCATGCAGTCCTGCACGCATGCACGCACACACGAGCAGTCAAGCACGCGAGCCACACACAGATGGACACACACACATACACACCCCCGCCGAGCCCCCAAACTGTCCAAACTGTGGGGTGCTGGGGGAAGACTTTAATAGTGAATGGGTGGCCTTACAGGTACTGGGCATCAGCTGTCTGAGAGTAAATGTGCGGCAAAAAGACAAGGATGGGCACTTTACTGGACATTGGCTTTTGCTCCCTGCTGATCAGCCGCACCATGAAACGCTTCCTTTGTACGGGAGGTTCAGTCATGCAGCTTGAAGTCGTACCCACGGAAATGTTGTGGTTGTGCCCATTTCCCCCCAGCAACCAGGTTTAATATTGAACCCATGTCTCGATACATATATTAATGTTTGCAGTCATACGCCTCCCAGTGTTATCCTCATTAGTGTTCTATACTATGCTCATCCTGAGAGCAGGCTGTGAAATAGAATCAGAGCGCTAGTGGAAGTCATTAGTCAGTTTTGAGTGTGCATATGTTCAATTGACCTGCAGTATGTAAATTCCTGCAATGCTGGCCTTGCATATGGGCCGAG
>NW_007577998.1:185571-284872 GCF_000690725.1 Stegastes partitus
GCGGTGGTGGTGGAAGAGGGGGGCAGATGGCGAGAGGGAAACAGGGGATGCATTAAGTATGCATGGAAGTCGAAAAAAATAAGTTTACAGATAATTGGCGTGGTTACTGAGGGGCTAAAACAACACTGCTTACCTTAGTTAACATTCTGCTGGCTAAACATGGCTTTTAAAAGACATACATGCATTGTATTACTCTTCTCTCGTTTACTAGACAAATAAAGGCTTTCCACCAGGAAAAAAAAAAAAAAAAAGGGACCCCAAATACAATAATAACGTGTTGAATTACTAATGTCACACCCTTTTCAGGGAGCACACATTAGCATATGAATAATAGACAACCACTGATTTTTTTTTTCTTCTTCTTCTTCACATTTTATATCTTTGTTCAAATGTCATGAAAAAGTAAAACCCAAAACTGTTTTGCTCTCTTACAACGCCAAGGGGTAATTACAATATTTTCCCAGAGAGAGAGAAATAAGAGAAACCCTCCCCTTCTTTGATAATGTTGCTGAAACATATTTACAGTGCACCACTGCTTGTGATTTATTAATATTAGAAGACAGCTTTTGTTGCAATGTTTTCATAGCTAGTGATTAGCACAGCCAGCTACACTGAATAAATTCATAAGTGGATTAAATTATCAAAGTGGAATAAATCTAATAATATAAATGTTTATTGGAAGTGAAGGACTTCATATTTCCAGCGCTGTCAGATTAGGGAGCAGATGGTCACCCTTATGCCAGTGTTACTGTGTGAACGCTCATGTCAGAGGCCATACCTTTACCAATAACATGAACATATTTCTGGACAACACACAATTGCATTGGATACAGTGGATTTATCTAATTAATCCAATCATCTCTTTTGAATGGGGATTTCTGTGCCCATTGGTCTCCTCCTTTTTGACTGAGATTGGTGTCTTTGTGCCAGGCTGCCAGGCTGCCAGCCTAAGAGGCTGGTCCCCTTCTCAAGGAGACTGTTATGACCATGTGGTGTTCGTGCCAACCTCTGGCTGTGGCGGGGAGATATGGAGCGCCCAGAAAAAAAGAAAAAAGAAAAAAAAAAAAGAAAACACACAGAAACAGAAATGCAAACACATTAAAACACGTAACTACACAACAAAACACACTTACACTCGCAAATGCACTCGTGACATCGATGTATACACAGATATAAATAGTCTTTCACACACACACACACACACACACACACACACGGATCATGGGCGGACGGAGCTGCCACTCTACGATCTACTTAATCTGTGATCAGATAGACTACAATAAAGGCAAGCCTGGCAATAGAGGGCATGGGCTATTATGAATGATCTGTATGTCACTCAACACACACATGCACACACACAAACAAACAGCCATACACACACACACACACACATACACACAAAGGCGGCCCCCTCACACTCTTATTTGACTTTGTGTGTGCTTCGCTGGGTTTATTATGACAGGCTGAGCGGCGGGGAGGGAATTAAACTGTTAAGCAGACATCAGAGGCAGTCTAATGTTTAATGCAGGAGCCGGGGCATGTGCTGACTGATAATGAATACAAACAGGCCAACGTCTTATTTGTTGTGCTTTTCATTGGGAATGACTGGGGTGCTTGACATCCACAGCTAATGTACTGTACGGGGCTATTGTTCTAACCCCCCTCTCATCCTTCCTCCATATCTCTCTCTGTCTCACTCGCTCTTTTTTTTTTTTTTCATTTCACTTGTCTTCCTTTATTGTGCTGATTCTTCAAAGCTGTGCTGTCACCGCCGTCACACAACAAGCCCGTCTAGGGCTCGATGTGACAGGATAATGTTGTAATTCTTGTGGAATCACAATCTCCATCATGATAATGTGTTGATGGGATGTGGTAATAGTTGTTAAAAGGTCACCCAGTGTGCTGTAATTGGCTCTTTCATACTTCACTACGTTTACTACGACAGAAGGCATGACCTCGCTGGCAGAGACGGTAAATATGCCATCTTGAGAGTGTAATTATACAAGCCAAGCCTTCTTGGATCTCTTTCTCCCTCCTCCTTTGCCCTCTCTTGCCACTCGTTTCCTTACAGTCTCACTTTAGATGTCCAAATGTAACTGTAAGTTGGCATGATAAATGAAGCAAAGCTGCGGTACAATACTGTACGTATGCCATGATTGGCAACTGTACAGTATTGTTAGGAATGGGCAAATGTAAAATGAAGATATAATTAGAGGAGGCCTCCATTTTTCTTTTCTTTTTTTTTAAGTAATATTCAGATTAATCATTTCCTCCTGAAAGGCTTTGTCCACTTTATTTAAATGTAAACAAAGGATAAACTGCGGCATTTTCACCACTATATATGGCCTCTTCATAAATGAAGCATATAAATATATATTTAAGTGTGTACAAACAATTTAATATCATTACAATTGCATTGTGACAGCCCAGGGAATAAATAATAAATAGCAAACCTACATATTTATTTTTCAAAGACAACAGCTTCAGCTCTGCTCTTAATTAGTTCAAACACGCAATTAGGTGGAAAATATGATTTATGTTTTTTTTTTTTTGCGCATTAGGTGTTAAGTTGAATCAATACTGTAATTAATATGGTGATACAAAGGGACTGTATGCAAAAGGCATAATTGGTTTAATCTCAGAGAGACAGTAAACGCACGCATAAAAGACAAATTATCTTCTGGGTAACTTACATTCAAAACATCATTACAGCTGCTTTTTAATGCTGTGATTTTCTGATTTTAGATTTTATTTCATGCTTTGCTATTGATTTTTTTTTCTTAAAATGTCAAGTTTCTCTTGAAATACACTTTTTAACACTGAAGGATTTCCACACATTTTGCTCCAGAGCCCTTTCAAACTAACCTTTCTCCCATTTTGAAGCTCAGTGCAGTGCTGAGGGTTGAACTTACACAATTTTAAATTCATGAAAGTGGAAGTGTCTCAGCACCTTTTCTTATTAAAATGTATTTTCTCCCACATCCAATTGCGAATTTTGTATCTGTGGTAACCTAAAATTTGTAATTCTCAACTCACAACAATGCGGGGGGAAATAATTATGTTATTCTGCATCACTATTATTAGGTTTTCGTTCTAAACGTATATAGAAATTTCAGCAATGGGAAGGAAAAGGTGCTTCCACTGGAGTCGCAATAAAGACTGGCAGACAGGTATACCTCTGAATCTCTTTATCTAAGTGTATTGTTCAATAGGTCCTGCTTTTTCTTAAAATACAGCAAATATATATACTTACACAACCTGCCATCTAGAAGAATGAGAATTACTGTCATGCTTTAATATTATATGAAGCTTATATTTACTGCAGTGTAATTTATTCTAATTATCATTTACCATATAAATTATTTTAGCTGAAAGATATTGCCCACTTTTAATTCTGAATTTCCTTTTATGTAATGTTCCAAAAAAGAGACTGAAAGCTTTCCTTTATATGTCGCATTTAAATAATTTCTTGCTTTATATTATATAGTTATTTTTGTCAAACGAGTACAACAAAATATGCGTCATAAAACTGATTTTGCAGCCGTTGTGTTACAAATTTGGTCATCTACTATATATAAAATATATATTACCAAAGTACACGTGCTGCTTGTAATGGGGGATACAGATCCATAGCACCTCCCTGTGGTACTGACCATCTTATTGTGTGTGGTGTGAAGTGGTTCCACTTTCAATATCTGATCTTACATCTCTTCAACTTATAGTCACTTTTATATGCCGAGTGAGAATTTTCTTGCCATATTAAGATTATCCTATTAAATTACAGCGTCATAAAACATTAAAAAAGAGTGTTTCTTTTAGAAACTTATCATCCAGTCTGACAATATGCTTCATTCAGTTTAGGCGGCTATTGAAAACCACTGCCATCATTGTAACATTGTTATGGTAACTGCTTGAGTGAAGTCACCAAATCTTATTGCAAAATCTCCTACAATATCATAATAACACTTGGAAGCGGGGGCAGCAGAGTTTGACAATAATATATCTGTGGAAATCTTTCCCCCTCTCTCCAGATCCTCAGTGAGAGGCACATCAGAGGAGACATTTGCGCTTTATGAAGTGCATTCATTTGGCCATTTGCCATGTTTCCTCACCAGAGGACTGCTATGATGAATGAGAGAAGAGAAGAAGCAGATTTTCTCTCCCACCTCTCGGCTCTCCCCTGTGATTACTAATACAGAGCCCTGCAACCTCCCACACTATATGAAAACTGTAGGCTTGCTCTCATATCCTGGGTAATCCTCAATTTCCCAGAATCATTAAACTGAGACTAGCATCTCTGATGGCTAGAGATACTTGACATATTATGATTATTATCATATGAATACCTTGTTGTTACCTAGGAAGTGGTGAGGTTGCCTTAACATCGATGTGGAAGACTGGCATAATAGCCTTTCTAGGTTGCTGCATTTGAGAATAAAAGCCGTTGTTTATATGTATAAGAATAATCGCTGGGAATTCTGTCCTCAGCTGTTGCCGTGATGGACAAAACAAACATCCGGGCAGAATTTAATGCGACAACTAAAAAAGTTCAGAGGCAAACTTTTAAATACTTCTGCATTCGGTTTTATAGTAACAATTTATTTTTACTGCTGCTCAATCTGCCAAATGGCACGCTTTGTTTCACAGGCTCGTCCGTGCAGCCACCTGGAATCTAAGCCCACGTCCCCGACCATAACTGTCCGGAGGTGGAGACTCCCTAACTAGCCGAGCCACCACGGGCTTGTGGTATGGAAACACTAAAACGTTCAAATGCATCATTTACTGTACACATAAACTCATGTTTCTGATTATAAATGCTACCCTTAGGTGAAATGGATAAAATTTATAAAGTCGAAATGCTGAATTCAGAGAATTAAAGTCGGCTGCTTCTGTGTTGGGGGGATACTCTGCTGTAGAGGGCGGACCAGGAAAATTTATGTGGGAGAAAAATGTATGTTCAGCGGATCGGCTCCAAACCAAACATATTATCTTTTGGTATGCCCTCCTCTTCATAGCCTCAATCAGTTGTTCACAGTGTGTAATTCGCTGACATGTTCACCATGCAGAGACTTAGGAGAACATGTTCTCTCTCTACCTCTGAGGGGAAGGATACAGAGCTGATACTGTAGCTAACCTGGCACCTCTTCAAACATTCAACACAGTTTACTCATGGAAGAGTTATTTTTTTTTTATTTATTTGTTTTTTTTTAAAGGTAACAAAAATGTTAGAATCAAAACCGAATTGTGTTTTGCGCTTCGCTTCATACCCACTTGGTCCACAATGTACAGAGTGGAAGGTTTTTAAGACTTAAGGCGCTGTCTTCTGCAAGTTAATGACTAAAAATGTCCAGGAGCATTCAAAAACTGGAAGTGAGCAAGAAAAACAGTGTAGCCCCAGAGGGTTACATTAGCAGATCTCTGCTTCGTCTTCTACATGAGTTCTAGTGACAATTTTGGAGGATGGGTCAGATGAAAGACAACAGAAGGAAAGCAGGATCAAAAGCCACATGCTTTCCTGTATCCCTGCTTGTTCTAAGGGGCATACATAGTGCATTGGATTCATATCAAGGTCTTTGTACAAGGAGAGTCGGCCAACATGCAGTGGCCTTATTATTCTTTACTTCAATAACAAACCCACGTCTTCCCCTCTTGCCATCAAAGGCGCAGCTCTCCAGAAGTGAAAATACACATCATATATGAGTCATTCGTCTTCCTTGAAATTTAAATAACTCCTTTGAACATTGTCTTTGGTAAGCTGTGGCCAAATATGTGATTCCACATGCGCCGCGACGTCTAACATTCGTCTGAGACAATTCGGTGGCAGCCGCACTCCCCCGTCGTCGTGAACACGGTGTAAGAAATGCGCCTTACTTTTCTCATACTGTGAAACTACACCACATAACTTTTCATACCTTTCAATCGACTCCCATTCGCAACCCGGTAACGACATTCACTCCCTCGCCCTGAGTGACAATAACTAAGTTGTCCACATCCATTCCGCACAGTTATCCGCCCGTAGCCTATAAAACAGAAATAACGTGGAGGTTTACTCACAGTGAGGGGTTACTCTCAGACCGGACCTGGGCAGCCATTTGAAGTGACAGGGCCGCCCATCATGCGCCTCTAACGGGGTCAGGGGGCCTTATGGGGACTTGATCCAGAGCGAGGCCAAGGGGACCGGGCCTTTAGAGAGGATGGATGGAGCCCTGGTAAGAAGGAAGGACAGGCTGATTACATCATTTTTCAGACCCACCAAAAGGCCCTGTAAGGACCTTTGGGCAGCTGGATTGACAGTTGGCCTCTCTGCTAATACATTTTGGAGTGATTTGTCAAAATGAAGAAATTGTTCTTGCTGACCTATCTCGCTCAGCTGTGAGTGACTCAGTCGGTGAGACTTGACGAGACGAAGCGACATATTTCTCATGCTTACAGCGGGCTCATGCTGAATATATGAGATCCAAAGTCATAACAAGCATTCATCATCATGAAAAACTCTTACTTTAAAAGCAAAAAAAAAAAAAAAAAAATCTTTCAAGTGAGAGGAAATGACATTAGAGGAAACATGTCAGGCGCGGAGTTAATCACCTCCCCAGTCTGTGTTGTACTGTAGGTGGCGTTTCGCTTTTGTTGGAGGGAAAATGTTTTGTTTTTGTGCATTTCCTGAATATCTACAAATATTCCCTAAAGGCATGCTGCAGTGCGATGTTGCGCCACCTGTTTTCAAGGCGCACTCGCTCCCCGGGGCCTCTCAACAAATCATCTTCCTTGTTTCTCCTGCGGGGAACGAGACACCGTCACTTCTGGGTTTTGGGTGTCATATCATAGCTGAAAGATGCTAGAGCAAATTCGACATTTCCGTCTGTCCCAACAGATAAAGTGAGAATCAAAAAGGCAGGTGATTGTGAAATTACAGAAGCGGCAGGAAATTCTTCGCAGGAGTTTTCCTTTTAGAAATCCATCAGGCTACAAAAGCGGTAGCTCCCCTGTCTTTGAAATTTTATGGAGAGCTAGATTTTTGGTTTCTTTTTTACGTGGTCTTGAGTGTTTAACAAAGGAGGATATATTCTTTGCTTTGCTCCGTTTTTTCGTTAATGCATAAAATGACATCACCACACCCTCAGCTTAGTCCTGTATCTTTGTCTCAGCAGTGTAGACATAATGACTGACCTGGATTCATACTACTGTTTTCAATCACCATCTCCCTCCAAGGTTATTGGCCAAAATCCAAAGGTTGTTCTGGGATTCCACTTTATCAGAGGCAGCGGCAGAGCAGCATGCGGAGTTAATAATAATTTGGTCTGTGTTTTACAGCTGTTACACAATGGACACTGTGTAAACCTCTTACGACACCGGGGCCTCGGAGCTTTCCATTTTAGAACTAGATCTGTCTCCGTAAGACAGTCAATGACAGACAAATAGCAAGAAGATATTAGAGCGGAGAAAAGAACAAGACAATGTAATTGGTGTTAATCTATAATGCAAACAGTGTGTTACATTATGTTCTTTTGATGCCGTATTTAGGAGGCAGCGACTGTGAAGAAATGTTCCCTTAATAGCACCGGTGTGAAACTTTCTATAGATTTTCATTACAGTCTCCTCACGTGGTGCGAGAAAGCAAAGTTAGGACGGCAGCAAGTAGGTGCTGCCACACTGAACATCTGCTTTCTCCATTACAAGCTGAGCTCGAGAACACATTAAAAGCTACAGGTAAGCATTACTTCAGTGCTCCTCGGCAAAGCCAGCGTTGTTGTAAGCTTGCGCATTCAATATAGATTAGGCCAACATTATGATAACTAGGTTCATCCAGGCAGCAAACATTGTTAAAAATTGAAATTGTGAAGTTTCATGCATTTTCCTGCAGAAAATAAAAGGAGTTTAGTTATTTACTGCCTGGCTCGGAACACTTCTAATGATGAAACTGACGTCTGTCAACAATGCCTTTTTTTGAGGAATAATGAATATATTTACAATGTAATTCAGAACTCCAGTTGCCTCTAGACAGTTGAGCTTCCCCTTCATGCACCTCTGTATTTTATTCAAAGCAGAACCTCACCAAAGGAAAATCTTCTATTATCCAGCCTAACACTGCAGCCTGAGGAGAAACACTGGGTAAAACAGAGACTTAATATTTCATATTGGTTAGATTATTCATCCACACAAAGACATTTCCCTTTTTTCCTCCCTCACATTGCAACGCCCTCATTAAAAATGGGACACTGCACATTGAAACTTTTTAAAAATTCAAATATTTTCTTTCAATCTTTAAAGAGCTTATATCTAATGAACTAAGATTTAATTTGGCATGGCTTAACATCCATTTGCACTGTTCATAATTAGGAATGCAGACCTCGGTATTAAAATGAAGGGGCAAAGCCCTCAGTAAGTTCCCAAGTGAAACAAGAATTGGTTCCACTTTAAGTATTAATTGATTGGCTTTGCAGTATCCCTTACAGGAGAAGAGTACATACACACACATCCACTGCACCCCCCCACCCACACACACACACACACACATGTACACACACACACAATTTACAGAGCACTCATTTCTCATCAATCTGGTGCTGCTTCATTTGCCTGTCTCTCAGTCCCCCAGAGAGGGACAACCTATCTGCTAGCAGAGCTTAGCATTTGATCATGAGTGTCAATATCAAACTGCAAAGCAGGATTACACACTGCTGTCGTCAATAGGCGTAATGGTTTTACATGTGTTAAGGTTAACTCAGCCATTTAATGTGCATAGTACCTTAGAGATAATCACTCAAAAAGGACTTAAAAATGTCACACAAACCTCAACAGACCTGGGCTTCTGCAATGATCACACACTATACTCTGAGGGTCTTGTTGCATTTTTCTCTTTTCTAAGATTTGACAGCTTATGACTATGGAGTAGACAATTTCTACTGTATGAAACTAGTCTTCAAGGTATTTGATTCAAATTTCTTACAAGGAATATCTTCTGTGATGTATGATCAGACTGTCTGCAGAGTCACCAGAGATACTATTATTGATCATAGGCCGACCTAATATAAATTCTGTTAACTGTTTATTAAGGAAGAGCTTTAGTCCTGCACAAAGAGGATTCTTTGTTGATCATTTTATTTCACTGTGGACCATAATTCTGATGACTTTAGAAACATAAAATAATTCCTGTTCTTACTTTTGCCCCTCGCTGTTCAAAATTTAACTGAACGTCTCCCTTTACTTCCACGATCCTTTATATCTGCGAGTGTTTGAGAGCATGTGCGTCCATGTGTAGCAGGCGCGCAGGAGTCTCTTACATTTATTTTCACAAAACATAACACTCTCCCACTGTAAACCTCTGCCGGCGCAAGTGACAGCTAAAAATCCCCCACAATGCTGTGAATTAGGAACCGGTCTATTAGACACATGATCACATGATGTGGGATTAGTGGACTGAAGTCTTCAAAGCTGCTATTACAACTCCTGAGATGTGATACAGGCTCCCCCACTGCTCTCTGCAGGGGCGTGTGGCTCTTCCTCAGAGAATTACCTGACACCGTCGTGTCTGCGCTCTGGGAGACAAGTGCTGTGGCTCGGAGTGGAACAGCCAACATCAGTCGGAAATGCTCCCTCCATGCTGCGCTGAGCCAACAAACCCTGCATTTAATCCCATGTGTGAGCTGCCATGATGGCTACATGAGTTGACATCAGAGAAAAGGAGTTAGGGTGCTAAGGCTGGAACGATGGGTGATAAAATGGATTACAGATGGGGAAATGCCATCATGCTTGAATAGTAAGTCAGACTCAAAGTGTTAATAATGGCGAATCGCTATTTGACGATCGCCCTTGTGTAATCTGGCGATAGAGTCATGTTGGAAGAATTAAAGGTGGAGATGTTTCACAGCTGATTATTGCACAAGTCTAATGTTGTAATAATGTAGAAACTGTAAAATTACCTTGACTTTGAAGAGGTGAATTTTACACGCAAGTGAAAAAAAAAATAATAACGGCATTTTAATTGAGCCAAAGCAATGCAGATAAGACATCTGCCTAAAACCATTTGCAGGGCAGGGATTTTCTAATTACTCTGCATGCAAGAATTTTTATCTCGAGCAAGTTTATGGTGTTGTTACTACTGTATATACTATATCACAACAAAGAACAAAAATGGAAGAAATAAAAGTGAAAAAGACATAATTTGTGGAAGAAAAAAAAAAAAAGTGGTTGCATTCTGAACTTCAAGTTACCTTTTCTAAAGCTGAACACTGGGAATTTGGACCTCCCAGCGCAAACATTAACGGGCTGAAATGCAGCTCTGGATGTAACAAAGGAAACAATACCAGGGAAGAGAGCCAAGAAGGCAGAGCTGGCACGCCTGTTCCTGGGACCATGGGAATTTGGCTCCCAGAAATAATGGGGTTGAACAGGGCCCAGCACCACTGCTACTGTAGCTGGGAAAATGGTGCACTGCAAGCCAGGCTCCATCCAGGGAGACTTAAAACAGGGGAGGGAGGGAAAAAGGAAAAAAAAGAAATGAAATATACAGTATGGGTTGCACCTCACAGTGTGAAGTGAGATGAGTAAAATAATGGAGGAAGGGGAAGCCTGTCTTATGTTTGTCCTGAGCAAGTGATTGTAAATCAAAAACACTGCCCAGCTTAGTGGCTGGATGTGAGCTAACATAATACACTGTATGGACAAACTGCTACCTGGGCAGAAAAAGGAAGAAAATAAAATAATAATAACACAGAGGACATAAAGGGTCTTTCATGTGTGTGCTGCACTGTGTGGCCCAAAGTTGAGGTGAACTATATTGCCGTATGTATATTTATAATATTGGTAGTGTTAATGCTAGCAGCCCCTCTCCAGCCTAATTAGGACAATAAAGGGTTATGGGCTAATGTATGACTGCCATGCCAAAGCTAATGAATGCCTGGTATACCTTGTTTCCTCCCAAGCGTCCTTGGACTGTCATCTCCAACCTTTTGATGTTGTATCTGATTATCCAGGCAGCGATTAATCATGATTAAGTAAGCACCAAGTCTCTGAGAGAGAAAGCAAAAGCAGAGAGGGTGGGTGGACAGCAGGAAAGTTGCCCAGGTTCAGGCCTTAAATCTGGGCAGCACGGTCTCCAGCTTCTGCCAAGTGGACACTGGTAATGAGACAGCAAAGTAAAAATCATGGTGCTTTTTTAAGTGTTGTTAAAGGAAAGATTCATTATCCAAGCCAGCCTTTATCCAAGCCATAGTTGAGGCTTCCAAAGAAACGCCTCTTGCCTTCTGTGGTAACCATCAACTTGGACACCACTGCACGTTTTTCACATGCCCAGTGCTATTTGACAGCCATTTTTGCATGTTTTGTTGATACATAGACATTTCAATATACCTCTCCGCTCGCCGCTTTTCCTCCTCTCCAAAAACATTTTTCTGCTTTGATATCAGTTGATGGAATATAAATGGGTTGGAGCAATCCTAAGGTAACCACCTATTGGCCTTCATGCATTTCTAATGTAACCTGTTCTGCCCATGCTCACAGAGTAGGGCTGGCTTCATTACTCCAAGGTGCTGAGTCTTTTGCCAGAACCCTGCCTTTTCAGCGAATAGATCACCCTTGTGACCAGGGTCTCTGATACTGTATGCACCACCTGAAAGCCGTAGCTGTTTGCCCAGGTGCCAAAATAATCAAGTTCAGCTCGCATGGCAGGTTATGAAAGAATATTAACTGTGGGAATAACCCGGCTTGACATGCGTCGCCCGCATGCATGATCAAACGAGAGCCCTCTCAGAAAAGGAGTTTTCCAGGTAGGCCTACTGGCAGGGAAGTCTGGGCTTGTGATGACACCAACTCAATCATTGTTACTTTGAAGTCAGAGGGGTCAGTGTTGTAATGGGTTTGGACAAAGGTACAATGATTCTCTCTTTTTGCTTTCCGACCTTTTTCTGTTAATGCATTTAGCATTCTGCGTCTGTAATGGATTTCCCAGCGAAGAGGGAGAGTGGAAGCTGTTGTTGAAACACGTTTAATGACGTACCGAAGGACGTAGAGCAGAGGTCCACATTATTGCCACTATCAATAATACAACTGTTTAAGTGGTCCACTTGGAGTATAGGCAAATAATACTTCCCTTTCTACCACCCTGGCTGCCGCTCACTGTGAAAAGTATTTTCTCCAACGAGGGCCGATGTGAAGGAATTTGTTTTGAGTGCTCGTTCCGAAAACCGCACCGCCGTGTCATGGTTTTCCTGTCAGAGTGTGTTTCTGTTAAATAGACCTAAAATTTGATTTTACTTGGAGGATTTAAGGTTTCCACCTTCGTGTTTTTTCTTCATTGCTTTCCATCAATCTTTCTGTTTTCCTCCCTAAAACCAGTATTTCAAGCTTAAATTATGGCAAATGATGTGTGTTCAGTGTGTTGTGAAGGAAAACAAAATAGCCCCTCATGACCGTACAGTAACTTAACATCTCCCTCGCAGCCTAATGTTTAAGTGGAAAACTTCCCGACCACGAAGGCATAAATCAGCCACCCCTCTCCTGCACGTTTCATTATAGAAATGTTAAATTACGTTTCCGAGCCTATATGAAAACATGGGGGGAAAAAAAAAAAAATAAGGAAGCATGAAGTTATGTATCTTGTACCCATCAAACACAAAGAGAAATCGAGGAGATCACCATATAATTGGTTAGAGTGTGAGTACACATGTCTCCCTCCAGTTCCAGCACAGTCCTCCAGTTCAGCACAGGCTTTGAAATGTGGATTCAAAGCTAGCGGACTTCCCTGAATCACTGAAAACCCTCAGGACGTGGTTTGGCCTTTGCGGAGGTGGAAGCCAAATATGAGTCTGAGAAGATGAAGCACCCTGGCCTATCGTCTGTTCCTGGTAGGTGTTCACTCCCGATAAATATTTCATTTTGGTACAAAACAAATAACTTGACATAATTCCTCCCCCTCTCTTCCGAGTAGAATGACAGAGTGGCTGATTTACGCATGGCGAGAGGTGTAAAAAGCATAGAGGCATGCCGCTTTTCTCTATCCACCATCTAATGGATGCAACCCGACGGGCTAACAACTGTTTGCCTTTTTGCAGAGAACTGTGAAGTGAGGACACACTTGGATTCATACGAATTGCTGACTGTGATTTGTGAAGAGCTCCCTGACACATGGCAGTTGGTTAATGCTGCACAGTAGCATAAGGCTACTATTAAAAAATCGCAATAAAAATCATTCACATTTTAACTGCCCTTACTCGCAAAAAGAAATTATTAAAAAGAAAAAAAGTGTTAATTACTCCTGCAGAGGCCTTTTAGTGTGTTCCTTCAAGAGGATACCGGGGCTAAATAGTTTGACCCAAGCCAAAGTTACATTTGAGACATGAAAGGACAAGTGATTTAAACTTTAAATCCACTGTGAAAGTGCATTAACCACTTAACTCTTTTCTCATTTCTTTCTTCATGAATGCTTGAGGCTGTCTCTGCTTTGTTGCATTTGTCAATCACTGTAATTTGGGCTCCATTTCCAAAAATAATTATCAGGTGAGTGGCAGCCCTTTGCCTGGAGTGCCAACTTGGAAGCGACGTGCCCAAGAGTATTAATTATGCCGCTCAAAATATGAAGTCTTTTAATAGAGAGGCTGACGTGACATCATTGTTTAGATTCTTTCTTCCCTACAAACATGACAATCACGGCTGTCCCTCTGGTCATCAGCAAAGATGAGGAGGAATTGTCAGAGGAAGTTATTAACAAGCTGTGTACCATGTGATAAAGTCAGTCAGACTCTCACTGGTACCATGTCTGTTGATTCGCGTAGAGGAGAAAGCAGAGCGCGCATGAGGAGTAAGTCAACAACTTCAGTGCAGCTGTAAGAGATACAGAGCGAGGTGGAAATATGCAGAGCAACGACTGAGGGGGAGGTATTATGTGCAAAAGCCTCAAATCTTTCAAATCCGTGTACTAAAATTATTGCTGAATGTAACTGTTGACGCTGTACTCGGAGGACCATGCAGTTCCTTACAGTCGCCAGCTTAAATCTCTCTCTCTCACCCTCTCTCTCTCTCTCTCTCCCTCTCCCTCCCTCTCTCTCTCTCTCTGTTTCTCATTCTGCCAATCAAGCGCTCACAAACAGTGCTGCACTGTAGTTGTGGTTCACATTCAGCAGTTGCTTCTGTGAAACCCTAAGAGGGAGAGACAGCTTCCAGGTCTCATTAGCATCCAGTAGCGGCTAATGCTGCCTCCCTATTACTGTCTGAGGAGCTGAAATTCAGTTGGAGATGAGCACAGCCCAGGGGGCTTAGGGTTGCCAGTTTAATTAGTGCCTGATAATTTCAATAATGAGTGACAATTCATTGGGGCTTTTTAGGTTGGCCCACTGTTTGAGTGCAAATCGATAATCCTCTGTTTCTTCCCCCACTCTCACGAGCAGATAAAGGGCGAGTGTGGGGGGTGGAGGGGGGCTCTATCCCTTTGCAGGAATTAAATGAAAAGAATCAACTTAGAGAATGTCCCTTTGAAACCAAGAAAGGGAAGCCTATGTGATTTGATTTGCTGTTATTGGATGAGCAGGTGGGTCTTTAGTTGCTGTCGTGGGGTCCAGAGTAAAAACAATTTGCCTGGAGTGATATGGGGTAAGTGAGTGGAGGGTGAGAGGTTTACACTTGTTGTTTTCTACTCATCCAAATGATGCTCTCCCGTTCAAAGCAGGAAAACCCGCTCTTATCTACCATCACGCGGGATAAATTTATCGAGGTAATCTGGAAACTCTCACCCTCTAAAATAAACCTGCGTTCTGCACGTTTTTTCTCAAAATGCACAGGTAACGTACAGTACGCCGGCATAATGAAATGATGAGGAATGCTAATTTATTCAATTGCCCCTAAGCTCAGAAAGCATGTTTACCTTGGTTACTTGAGAATGGTGTTTGAACCCTCTGTAATTCAGTGACAGGAAACACAATCCTGTTAATGCATTGCCAGAATTCCTGTTACGTTCGGGAAGCTATTTCACAGCTCTGCGTGCAAAAGAATAGGTGAGGGTGAATAAAATTTAAACAGGCACTTTTCATAGTCGCTAAAATAATTATGCGAGGTAGCACGCTGTTTTACAGTGTTATTGAAAATGAAGAATCAATTGTAGGTGTCGCAGGTATTGCATTAAAACACCAATTAACCACATAACACCCAACCTCTACCTGACACTCACGCTGTAATCATTGCCGAAAAAAAGGAAATAGAGGCCCCATTATTCCCTAATACACATCTTCCGCCTTGAAAAGAAAACGCCTGGTGCATGCAAAAATAAATTATCACAAGGAACCTGGTTGAGGGGGGAAAAAAAAAAAGGAAGTTGACAAAACACAAGCAGCAGATTGACGTTACACCTGCCGGTACGGAGTGTAGAGCTCTCGAAGTGTGCAGCAATGATAATGGTATGGCGTTATTGTCCTTTGCGACGTGTCTGCACTTGACACGGTATATGTTCCACAATATCCTGATACAATACTGAGTCAGCACATGAGCTGCCTCTATATTCAGAGCCCGCCATACAGCGATGGAAGCGAAAGTGCAGTGAGAGCACGCAGCATTTCCTCAGTCAGTTAGGCTGACATATTGTGAAGGACAGTAGCCTAATTATTCGCTGGCAGTGGCACAGACCTGCCAGTCCCTTCAGATTGAGTTGAACCACCGAGGCTGGAGTTTGATTCCTGAGTGCCTGCTATGTTTTGAGTCAGATAGGATCATGTCCACCGGAGATTTAATTTGGACATTCAGTGGTGTGAACCCGCCTCTTATTACTTTAGCCCCCTCATCACCCTGACCTGTAGTCTTCCTCTATTACAGGCCCAAGAAAAACAGCAATCATCACGTTAATACAGAGAACATCAAGAGACTATTGATTGTGGTAACTTGCCGAATATTCCCTCCATGACATGCGGTTCAGTGCCCCCTTCGTGCTCGTCTGTGGCAGTCTTTTTAAATATTCATGACGAGGTTGCCTTATGGTTCTGCAGCTGAATTTCTAATTGGGCCATCAAAAGAGATACAACATGCCCTTAAGCAGGACCGTAACAGCGGTCAGCTCAAACAGAAATTGTGTGATTCAGCCACAGGGCTAATTAGCGATTAGCATTCACTGTTTACAAGGGTTTTTACCTGTGGGCCCGGCAATGGCTGAATTGAGCTTAAATCACTCCTTTCTGCCTTTGAAGCTTCAAGAGCTGCCTGTCCATATCATAATGACTGGGAGGAGAGAGGGAAGCGCTTCTACTGTGTAACAACATAATCATCAATTAAGGCAAGGGAAATGGCAAGAAGTGGGGATTTTAGCTCATTAAAAAAGCCCAGAAGAAAAAAAAAAAAAAAAAAGTATCTCTGAATTTATATATATTTTCACTCTGTCTCTCCTCTGTCAATGTCTGCCATCTTTAGAATTCAAATGATTTTGTCTTTCAAGATGAGTGGAAATCCTGAAAATATAATTCAGAGACTCAGAAGCAGACATTCCTAATAAGGGCTAAAATATGAATGACATTTGCTCCAAGAAGATCCTGGATGGAAATGGGATTGCCACTGATTTAG
Organism: Stegastes partitus; assembly: GCF_000690725.1. Taxonomy (NCBI): domain Eukaryota; kingdom Metazoa; phylum Chordata; class Actinopteri; family Pomacentridae; genus Stegastes; species Stegastes partitus. The sequence continues at coordinate 202,105 of NW_007577998.1, forward strand.
TCCTTCTTATTAGTTTCCCCCGCTCCGTAAATTACACTTAATGCATTTTTCACAGCCATTATAACCAAAATGAATGTCACGGAATAGCAACCAAATTTCCGAAGTTATTGCGGTTATCGCCAACTTATAACTAAAGTATCTCCATTACTACTACTCATACATACTGCATAGCCTTAAGTCATAGTTGCCACAGTATGAATAAGGCATTCACACAGCAGTATATCTGCGATACGGCCTGCCTGTTGCAGGTGTAGGAGGTTTACATTACCTCAGCGTAAAGCTCGGTCGGAGGCCATCGCGCTCCTTTTTTTTCAAATGAAATTATAAAATATCTGACAAACTCACCACGTGATGGAACAGTTTCATTAACAACAAGGAGTTAATTTCATATTTTATCCGTTTTCCCCCTTAAACAATGAAAACGTGCATTTATTTAGTCCAATGTGTCACTTTTATTTGATATTTGGGGATACCCGGTGGCTAACCTGGACCATTGTAATGTATCATCACGGTGGAGCCACTACAAGGACATACAGTAGCTCATGTCTTCAACAGCTTTCCAGACATTAAAAAGAATATCAGATTCCCCCAACTTCTTTGAGGATGTACTGCCTTTGAGAGAGGACTTCTTTTGAGCATATCCAAACGTTTTCATCTCTCTCATTTTTTTAAATCTATTTTTGCCACAAAGTAGGGACTCAACACAAACTAATTCAGGGTGATAAAACTGCTGGAGCGAATTTCCTGCTTAACAAAGTACAAAGATGACTGATAAAGGGCATCATTACTCTCACTTTGGGTTGAAAACGTTGACTGAGAAGCACCATTATGTCCTGAATTTTTTCGCTGATTTGGCTACAAGCTGAGGTGATGCTGAGGCTTTCCCCCCTTACTGTCTGAGGGTTAGTTGAGCGGACCTGTCAATGATGATATCCAGACAGCAGGAACAGTGCAAACTCAGGGATAAGAGTCAACAGTAATTACAATCTATCTGGGGAGGTGGGAACACACACACATGCTCACACACACACACACACACACACACACACACACACACACACACACGCACACACACCCTGCATATCAGGCCTGGGCTTATGTGTACAAACACTGCTTATATGCACACTTTTCTCAAGAATCATAATGTGTATTTACATTAGAAAGAAACTGCAAATATTTCGCATATGCACAAAATTAGTAGATCCATACGCACGCAACGACGTGTGCATGCACACACACACACACGCATGCAGCCACGAAATTCATCAAAAACATGTCCTTTAGTATGGAGATTCTGGCTGTATACTCCCCTTTCCCTTAATTGCTCATTAATGAGATGGAAATATATTTCTGCCACAAAGTTTGAAAAAGATGCACTCATTGAGAAAGCCATAAATCTAAACATTTGAAAAGGAATTAGTAACGGGAGCCTCCCATTCTTGTTCTCTGAAAAATTAATGCAGCGCATGTTATATTTATTACAAGGCTGACTGTCATTCATTTTACCCGAACTAACAGAAATTAAAAGTGACAGCAACCTCATCAAGAATGAATGCCATTGTATTCTACACGGAGCAGGAAAGACAGGGCAAAAAATCAGATAATAAAACACAGGCTTCAACTGTGCATCTGTAACAGGGAGCAGCAAAGCTGCAGAGAAATGCTGTGAATGAAGGAATGAGGGCAGAGGAGAAATCATGAAATGCAGAGCAAAATACAGCTTTATAACTTTTATTTCACTTTTTATTTCTGCTGCAATTTCAAAGTTAAAGCACGATTAAGAATCTGAGCGGGAAAAAAAAGGCCGTAAAGAAAACGCATCTATGTGCAAAAATAATAAAAAAAATAAACAAAATGTAATATGAAAAGTGACTTGTATGTTGAAATGTTTTCCGTGGCTACTTCAGATCTATTTTCAAATATTTTCCGAGATGTGTGTAATTGCTGGTTTCACTCATTAAAGGAGAGGGGTTCTGATCTGAGTATGCTGCAGCTAAATGGTCAGGTTCCCATGTGAGGGAAATAAATGAAATATTAGTTTATTACATATTTAAATCTCTCTCCCCAGGCTGTCTTACACTCTTTTTCTTTTTTTTTTCTTCTTGCGTTGGTTTGCATTATAATGTTCACCAAACAGCTTTCCCAACTAATGGCTTGCAACAACGTGGTCCTGCTTTTCCCCTCTGCTTTTGGTCTAGATTTTCATAACAAATTACTGTGGTACGCCAAGGGAAAGGGAGAAGGCTCCAACTTCCTGAGGAGGCAAAAGGGGAAAATTCATCTTTAAGTGGTACAAAGTTGAGCATTGCCTGTGGAACGTTTTCACAGTGTGTGTCCGTTAAACATTGAGTAGACAGTCAACTGCAGATAATAAGTTAACGTTGTCAGGAAGCTGACAGCAACATTTGGAAATAGAAAATCCATATTGCATGCTGCTTCTTGGGAAAAGCTTTTTTTTTTTCTCTTTTCCACCAAAGCGTGCAAGGATTCTGATGCACTTTTCTCTGACAAACAATGATTTTATTCTTCTTATTTGGCATATTAAGTCCAAGGTCACGTTTAAAATTCCAGACTGCTTTGTAAGTTCATAATCTAAGTCCTATCCATCAAAATGCTGATGTATCAAAACAAACAGAGGGCTGAAAGCACAGATACAGCACGGGATGGGCCCTCTGAATAATCGTTAAGGGCAGCCCCCTCGCTCTCCCTATCTCAGGTGTGTGATTAAAATCAATTAAATCACTCCTCTAGTGTCAACCGCCCCAAATCTCCTGACAAATGAAACGGTGCTTTAGGAAGACGAGGATGTTCCTGGTCCTGTCGTGGCTCGGCTCATATTCACAAATGAGATTAAGATTGGGCTGCTGAGGGATTTCAAAGGCCTGTTTTCCATAAGAGCATGAAACAGCCTGTGAAGCCCGTGTAGGCTACATTAAGTAGACTTGAAAGTGTCTGGAGCAGAGATCAGCTCCCAGCCCACAGTGAGAGTAACTAGCTGGAAAAAACAGGAGAGATTATTTACCTGCATCTACAGTGTGAGACTTTTATGACTGCAAGTTGGATCTGTATCACAGTAATATTCGGGGGGAAATAATCCAGTATTCCATAAATTCTTAAAAGCCCTCAATCTATTTATGACACAGTATTATGATTTGTCTGATGCATCCATTAATGAGTTATTCATTCAATATTAATATGTATTAAATCATGTGTTTTGAGTCAGTACAGTTTTCACCACAGCACTGCCTTTGCTGTGTGTCTTCAGACAAATTAAGCCATTTACAGAGCATCAATATGAAATCATTAAATGCCCTTTGTGTATTGTTCTCTATGGTCTATGGACCACCCCTCTTTTTCCCTCTCCCTCTTTTTCCCTCACTCACACGCACGCTAGCTTGGCTCGCGCATCAGATGTGAGTCGAGGTTTGAGCCCTCCGCGGGCTTCTTTATGACGACAGTCGGTGAGATCTGCTGATCCCATCTCCAATGGGCCTCTGTAACCCCCCTTTGTAACATTAGGCAAAAACGCTAAATCAAAGTGTGGAGTCAGCCCAGTGTGTGTGTTTAACGTCCCCCTGCTCTTGTCACCAATGACCAGGGGCGGGCCGCCACGTGTCCTTGCCCTATCCCCCGGTGTCCTATCACTCCTTTATCTGTCCACAGGGCATGGCCGCTCTCCCAAAGACAACCACACATGCATGCTCAAGAAGGGCCTTTTTTATTCATCTCAACACCCACAGAGAAAATCAGACATCCCAAATTGTTCCCCTACAGCAGTTGTTTTATTCATGGTTGCATTTCAGATCTTTTTTTTTTTTTTTTTTCCTCCCACTCTTATATCTAAACGCGTAGCTATATTAATGACTCTTATTTACATTAAATGGAGAGAATTTTTTTTTTCAATCAGGTTTTTTTTAAAATAAGAACAAACCTATTGAAATCTAGTGAATTTTGAAATTTAGCAAAAAAACACAAACTCACTCTTTAAATATGCTGCAGAAATGTTTTCGAAACTGCAGCAAACTTATGTAGGACACTGACCTGTATTTCATTTTGAAGAGCAAAAGAAAAAAAATATACTTTTTTAACTCTGAAGTTCTTATGGGAAAACAATAACAGACAGTATGTTTATTTGCGATGAAGCTGCACAGCACAAAGAAAGAGCAACCATACCAAGGGATTTTCCTGACTCTTGAGAAGGGTACAACCAATATTCCCAAACCCATGCCAGGACTTGTGATTCTGCTGTATACTTTTTTTCCCCCCCCTCCTTTATGAAGGATGATCAAATCAAGCATGGAAGTGTGTTTCATCAGTCTGTTGGAGGGTAAAGAGAGACTTTCAAAATAATCCCTTAAGTAGATGAGACTTTTTTTTTCCTCCTTCCCTTTCTGTATTGCTGTTTATTGTAAGATGCAGCATGTTTCAAGATAGCAGAGGAAATGACAATTATGCAGAGATGCTATCTTTATAAATGGCAGGACCTTTTTCTGGAGCCACGCGCCGCATTGCATGTCCGCACATCTGATCTAACAGTGTTATTATTCAGTCTCTTGACAGGTCATATTTTGTCAAATGAAATGCTGAATTGCTTCATACTCACCACAGAAGCTGAAGTGATACATGTAAGTAGAATTAAATTACTCTATAGCATATTACAGCCTCAGTGGGATTGTGGCTGTTCCTCCATTTTTAATAAGTGCTTATTTCCCAGGGGACGTTGTTGGGCACCGTGGGTCAACAGTGTCCAAGAGGGCAAAGCTTGTTCACCACATTCTAGAGCCCTTTAATTGCTTGAGGTTATGTGTGCTATTATCTTCCTTTTTCTCTTTCATTATGGAGGTGCAGAGGTTCGGATTGACCCATCCTCTCAATTTTGAAAGCACTCGCCGCGTTTAGCGCACTTCAATTAAGTGTGCAGAGGAGTGCCGTGATGAGATTTATTTAATTAATTATTCCGGCTCTGTTTTGGCCCATGCATATATTTCTTTTTTTTTTTTTTTTTTCAAATCTTTCCTTGGGTGTCCCAGGTCCGCTCTTATTTATTCTGTTGTGATAATGTTACAACTGTAACAGCAATATTTTCGGTGCTCCCAGGAGTGCTTGGTCTGACTCAAACATAATAACCCACGGCAGTGTCTGTCTGACTCTCAGCCATTCTCATTCCTGCTTGCAGCTGATGCCGTAACCCCGGCCCCTTCCCTGCAGGCTGTGCTGACGGCTGGCTCAGAGCAGCCACACACACACTTAGACACACACACTCACACACACACACACACACACACGCATATAGCTAAAGACCTGTAGACCCGCATTTGCATGGACACAAATGTTCACGCAAACATATGCAAATACTCTCATGTATGCACACATGCCAATGTAGGCAGTAACGCACCAACATGCACAGGTCTTTTATTATTCTCTCCTCTTGTTTTGCTTGATTCCCTTCCTCTGTTTCTAAGTTATTTTAATTTAAACAAGTGCACTGTGGTAGGAGCTTTACATGCTGATTAGTGCAAACAACAAAAGTCATTGCAAAGTTGCGTTCGGAGACCAGTTCAGTGGTGGAAATTGTTTTGGTGCCCGTTTAACTCCAAAGCGTAGCACTTGCGGGCAAACATTATTCCCAAGCAAAGGATTTCACAGAACAGAGCTGTGGCTTCATGATGGGATTTGATCACTTTTACCTGTACCGACAAGTCTTCTCTTCGCTTCAAAAGGAGGGAAAGCAGATGAGTGATCAATATAAACGCAGGTGTTTGGAGAGAAGCTGCGGATTGATCAGTAATAGTCCCTCAAACTGGAAAAAAAAAGAACAAATCACAGGAAAGAAAGTGAAAAGTTAAGTAGGACACTGTCAGGGATTCCCTGGGCACGAGTCTTGGAAAAACTGCACAGCACAAATGAAAAAGAACAGAGGAGAGCTGGTTGGGGAATTCAAAAAAGAATAATTAAAAACTCAAATCGGGTTCTTAACTGTGAGAAAGAGAGAGAGAGAGAGAGGGAGTGAGAGTGGGTTTTTTAAATCCACCAACAAGAATACACTTGGATGATAACTGCCTCAGCCGTAGGCTATTAAAATATTAACCACCGCTGTCCGAGCTGGGACTTTCCAAGCGGTACTGAGCAGTATCCTCCCCGGATACTGGGCCTGAGAGAAAGGCTCTGCTCCCGTTCGTTGCCCTGTGGGAGGCTCGGGCTTGCATGAGGAAGTGTTTTAATGTTTCTCAGATGCCTGGCTTACTGAGAGAGCTTTGACAAGGCAACTATCCTGGGTGTGATTTAAAGGTGTGCACAGAGGGAACCAGGTACTGGAGCTGAGGGCCTGTTAAGCTACTGGATGCCTTTCTAGAGGAAAAGGAGCAAACTTTTTTTTTTCCTCTCCCCAAATTCCCCTGTTGCTGAGCAGAACTTGGTCCCTTAAGTTTGAATCGTTTTTATAATATGAAACAAAAGCCATAATGCTGCTGATACCTGATAATGTTCGCTTTAACACGTGAACGCTTACAGTACTTACATTCACAGTACATTAACTTGTTGCAAAAGGCGCGCGTAAAAAGACGGCAAAATGTCGAGAAAACGAGAAGAAAGCAGAATATTGATATCAGAATTATTTTGGGTCAAAAGCACATTTGCATGTGTGTCGGTTTCCTTGTAATTTAGTTCAATGACTGATGCTTCCAATAGCCTGCAATTGCCTGGAGCTTATTACACTCATAATGTATAAGCAGATACTTAGTGAGTGTATATCTAAATCATTTAGCGGGACTTCGTTTAGGGGGAACACATGGCGAGGAGCGCACTCTTATCTCAAATAGTGCAATTGTAGAGGTTTTATTGACTCTAACAGATAACAGCAATTATTTCTCTGAGTGTGCTTTCTGGTCTCTGCCAAATGTGAGCTGGCAGATTATTAAAAAGACAAGTGGTCTCTTTGATACTGAGACAAAATACAAGGGTGTATTTTTAGCAACTATAAAAGGTTGCCAGCTTTGTTCAGGTGAAATTTTCTGCACGGAAAATAATGTACGTTCACGCGCCGGTCGTAGCGCGAAAGTCACAGATTAAGATACAGTGATATATCGAAAAGTTGTTGAATATTCAGAGTGGCAGGTTCTTTGAATGTTTAATGAGATTACAGAATCGTGGCATGTATCATGGCATTGACTTAAATTGTTAAAGTAGCCTGGAGTTCATCGAAGGGGTGAGGTCTCTAATCTTTTATTCCCCAACTGTACAGTAGTCTGTCTATCCCAGTCACATCCCGTCTTCGCCGTTTCTGACACCCACCACCCATTCTTTCCTTGCTCTGCTCCCACTCCAGCTTCATCCTCTGTAGTTTTGCCCTGTCCCAGTTCTCCCACCTTCCCCCCAGTCAGTCCTGCTTTGTCTCCTCTGTTGTCTCACTTCCCTTCTCTCCCCCCCACCCCTCAACACTTCTCCCAGTAATGTCCCATCTCTCCCTGGAATCAGGAGCCTGGCTGGCTGGCAGGCAGATGGGACAGATGAGGATGGCAGGGATTGGCTAATCCCTAATCTGCTGTCTCCTTGCCATCCTGGACCACAGAGGAGAGAGGGAGGCAAGAGAGGGAGAGAAAGAGAGGGAGAGGGTGATGGAGCCAGCTAGATGGAGCCAGCTGTCAGATGGAGAGTCTTTCATGGTCCTGCGCACACAACAGCTGCACAGGGCCCGCCTGCACGGCTCTGCATTATTAAGCATCTTTTTAGTTGGTTCCAGATGCAGACCTAGCTGTGTTTACCCAGGCTTTGTGCTTTCTTGCTCCCCCACCCTGCTCTCCACCTCCTCTTCCTACTTCACTGTCCCATCATTCCCCCGTTCCTCCCTTGTTGCTCGATGTGGTCAAAACCGTTTGACTTCTCTCATGTGTCTCAGCTTAAGCATAATGCAACGTTCAAGCACGTGACCTCTGCACATTAAGGCGGCGTTAACACCTTAATAGTTTAGCCTCATTTCCAGTTGGAAGACAAGTATTTCAATGCTTTAAACATGTGGGGGGCTTTTGAGGTCGATGCCTTTTCCGTCTTTTTGGGGAGGAAATGAAAGTTAAGCTGCGGTGTAGCTGCGCGATACTCTGCCAAATGGTTACAATGATATCTAATGACATCAAATGAAAAAGAAATCTTTGCTGTCGAACACATATGGTAATGGCAGAGAAGTAAAATGTAATTACAACATAATTAAATGGTTTCATCGCTGTAATTACATACCGTTTAATGTGCTGCTGTCATTACGACTGTACGTGTCTGCGTATAGAATGTGCAAACAGGCAAACTTGTTTAAACACAAATGCACGAGCGCATACAAACATGTGTGTGCACGCGCGCACACAAAAACACACACACACACACGCTCCACACACCAACATTCACATATTCACACAGCAACCTTTTGCAAAAGCCAGCTTTGAGAGGGCTAATCTGTGCCTCGGTCCCGTCTCTTGTCAAGTTCAAGAGGGTTAACAAATCTTTACCTCCAGAACAGCCCTCCTCTTCCCCCTTTCATGTCCACATTTGTTCGCTGTATGTCCAAAAATCTACAGAGGCCCGTCCCGACTCAGTTGGGATTGGTTTAGCTGAAGAGCTGGAGGCTTTTCAGTTGCTGGCATCTGTTGTTCCTCTTCCCAGAGCTGCTGGCAGTCAGTTAATGGCCATGCTTGGGACCCAGAGAGAGAGAACAGTGGCTGATTTCCCCATTGCCATCGCACCAATCCCGGCACACCACCAACTGCAGATGAGCCACCAGCAGCTAGAAACATTCAGGCTAATGCTCCGCTTCTCTGAGAGTTTGGGGCAGATGTTCCTCACTTTTTTTGTGTGTTTCGTCACATAACTCAACACTATCGAGTTTGTCTTTCATTCGGGGTATATTCCCGTGTTCATAGATTTTCAATTTTTTGATAATGAAAACAGCGACATAATTAAAAGAGCATTTTAAATCTTTATACCAAAACATATTCACAATTAATATAAAGAGCCTCACGCGCTTCCTGAGAGTATCATGTTTGGATTCAAATGTAATGATAAGATCAACAAGTCATTTTTTTTTTCTTTCTGCATTTCATTCCTATGACCAATACATGGTTAATCTTGACTTAGTGTGGATCATGCATCTTATTATTACAGCCACTCTGGGCTCACTCCTCGGCATCTGCATAATACTGAAGGAGGTTGCTACAGTTTAATCAGTATCTTGTTACTCTAGAGAGTAAGGCTGGATATGTTATCACTAAGGAGGAAGTTCAAATGAAGCTCGATAAATAAATTAATGCCTTGATGATTAGCTGTCACATAAGCAATTAAAATGACTTCAAATTATTCATTTTCAAACAGGTGCAGTGAAAGAAGGGTGTGATTGTTGTAGTAATTGTCAAAATCAAACAATTTGTTTTGATGAACCTTCCATATGCACCTCTTATGAAAAATTCAAGCTGGCGTGCATAAAATAATTCAAAGTTATTTAATAATAGAATTCCATATAGCATATGCACCAAGGGTATTTTTGTCTCCTGTTTCAGTCTTGCCTGGGCCTTCGTTTTTTTTTTTCTTCCCCTCCCTTACGCTGCTGGTATAAATGTTCTGGGCTTTGGAAATCGCCATGACAAAACTGCGTATAAAACTCAATCACATTCTTTTAGCAAATTATTAATTGTGACTGTCATAGTCGCAGCATCCTCCTGACAATCACACAACTGCCTCAGAAAAATACACTTGACAGCTCAGGACCCCAAATCCCACAATGAATTCGTCCTTGACACATCCTTAATGACGATCATCTTGATGATTGTAAATACATTATCATATCAGATCACGTCTGTGTTGCAATCATCACCTCCATTTCCTTTTAATTAAACAGCAAAGCTGACACCACATCTGTCAAAAAGGAAGTGAGACTTTTTGAAATCGGTGTGAACTTCTTCTTTTTTCCTCATTCCTGTTCCACAGCAAACAATAGAGAGGGAAATAGCTTTGAAAATAACAAGCTCTATCAGTGCCTATCTCCTCCTTGCCCTCTCCGTCTTTCTTCCCTTACCCCTTTCTCCTCCCCCTCCTTTTCTCTCCCTCACACTCTCACCCTTTCTCCATCTCTTTTCTCTCCGTCTCTCCCTTTCTCCCACCACTTGAAAGGCAGGGTAATGAGACAGCTAGAGAGCAAAGGAAGGTGTCCGCGGAGCATCAGTTGTGCGCGGAAGAAGTGAAAATTTACTGCAAATGAGACGATGCTAGTAAATTCATTTTTATTCAGATTACTGTCATCATACATTACAGCTTCCCTTGTAAACATTTGGCCTCGGTCTTTGTGATGAGGTGTCATTATTTGCCAGATTACGTTATTAAGCTATTAACACGTCAAGCACGGCGAGCAACAATACAGGGGCACGCTTAAACAAGCTGAAGAGAATGGAGGAGGTGTCACTAGCTTGACATATGAAGGCACTTAATAGCTACTGCTCTGAGGACAGAAGAGAGAAATTAAATAGACAGCTTTCAGCGCAGAATGGAGAGAGCTATTCACAAGTACTCAGAGCTGACTGAACTGTCTTTACAGGGTGATTATTTACCAGGCCAGTAAATAAAATGCCGCAATTTAAGTCTATGGAAAACATATTTCCTCTCACATGTATGTTTATAGCACCTATTTACATGTTATTGGTGTCATTATTAAAAAGAGGCCTGTGTTTGTTTTCAATTCAAAGGGCCCGGAAAAATGCTTGTTGGTTTTTACAACGCTGTAAATGATACGGACACTTTCAAACCTAAATGGCTTTTAATCGAAATTAAAAAACAACATTTAAAAAAAACAAAAAAAGTTTATGAAACATAAAGATTTTATGCTGCGCAGTTTTTAAAACTGTGCAACTAACGGAAAAGTTTCGCTTTGTGTGTTGTTGTCTTGAACTTTAATTTTTCATCAAATCTCCTCAAAAAATGTCAGCATTATGAAATAAACAGCGGTCCCTCTGGTGACATGAAGAGGCTGTACATGGACAGCCAAGTCAGCGGTTTTGAGTGGATAAATCCATGGTAACCTATTGAAATGGTTCAACCACAGCCAAAATCAGCTACGACAGCCAATGGAGCCAGAGCCCCCCGTTCAGCCAGCACAGCAGCTTAGCAGTCTTAACAGAGAATCCACCACTTATCATCATCGGCATCCAGCGCCACAACACTCCACCATGAAGAGGCTTGAGTTAAGCCGGTTAAAATAACACAAGACAATACATCAACAACAGCTTCCTCTTCCCTTTTGATGCCTGCTTAATTTGAATGGTACAATGGGCTGAATCCTGTTCTGGTGCTCGACCAGAGGACCACAGAGCTCTGTCCATCTCTCCTTCACATCAGAGGCTGCTGGAGGAGCGGGGGGCCCCCTGATACTGTGTGGGGTTGGCTGATAAAGGCCTTATTTCAGGGTCTTCCAGTGAGGGGCTGGATTCTACTCCCCAGCAGGGACGGCATGGACCGCTCCGGTTAAGGGAGATGCTCGAAACTGCAGTTAGAGCCGAAACACTGCGAGGGGAGGGCGGGACGGAGAAAGTACTGGAGAAAAAGTGGGAGAAGAGATTGAGAGAAGAGGGTGAGTGAAAGAGAGAGGTGTTGACTGATAATGGATGCTACCTAGAGAGTTTACCATGCATATGACACCTTTAAGCTATAAATTGGGGAGTTTAAAAGTTCAATCTTTTCACTTTCTCTTTTGTTTTGGGAGGCTATAAATGCGGCCTCATGGTATTTGACTTTTCTTCCAGGCGCTGACACATGACTGAGGTCCCATTACTGCCAGCCCTGTTTGCTATTGAGGCAAACGATACCCATTGACCGGTACGGGCCCTGTGAAGCATTTTACCTTGGGCTCATCCAGGACTTGACATGACCTTTGAACCTGAGGAGCACAGCTGTCAAATGTCTCCCCTGTCATTCCCTTCGGAGACCCACTGATTCTTCACAAGACATCACACACACTCTGCGACCATGAATGGACACACACACACACACACACTTTTCGCCGCATTTGTTGCATCGAACTCTCACACACTTCAAGCAGCGAATTCAAGGTTACACGTATCTATGGCGCGTATGGAGAAATATTAATAACTTTTTTTAATGCCGCGCTGAAATTCCGAGATTAAAATAACGGAGCGTGCATATATTTACTTTTTCTTAATTTTTCAGAATGCGGCGTAGTGGAGGGCTTCATGAATATCCTCCATCATCTCATAAACATGCACATGTAGTGGGAGGAGAAGATGGGGATCAGATTATGAAAAGTGGGAGTGAAAGAGGCTAAAATTAGTAACAGCAAATACAAGTTTCTATTGCAAAAGAGGAGAAAAAGAAACAATTTCTCAAGCATGTCTTGCTCTGAAATCTAAATTTGCATCATTGTCTTCTGCTGTGTCTCCAGCCCGCGTTTGGAAACAGCCAAGAATGTATTTATGTGAATCACAGTGAGATACAAGCTTGTGAATTCACTGTGACAGGAGCACCACCAACTGGTCAAAACATGCCTCACCATTAAATACCTGACTACTCTCTCCTCTGATGTGCATTGAAAGATTAGTCACATGCATCCAGTTGCAACCTCTACATTTAAACAGTCTTGATTTATTCTTAGTGTGATCTGAAAAACAAGCAAGGTTTTTTTTTTTTTTCCACCTCAAAACCCCCTCGGAGAGGTTGACTTCATGGTATCCATCATCATGCATCTTTAATGACGTCAGGCCAGGAGCATGGGGTAAAATCACAGTAGTGGCCCGAGGCTAAAACCAGCTAAAATGAGGTTCCTCTTACCCCTTCCCACGCAGAGAGAGCTGCACACAGGCTGAGAGGGAGGGTACATCGCACCCATCGATCGCTGAGGCGGCTTGGCGGCTGGCGGCCACTCGGTGGGGTTGATGGATACATTTGTGCCGTAAAAATTCCGAGTTGGAATGCGGAGGGCCTGAGCCACGAGCTGGGAGACAGAGGTGTGACAAACGATGGATGCCTTGATTTATGGGTCCTTCTGCGAGACTGGGGAAAGGACAATCTCCTCTCACCCAATTTGATTTAACTGTAAAGGGCCTTTTGAGACCCACCACACAAAAGCCTAAAAAGTAGAGAAACTTCTCTCTATTCAAAACACATGTCAGAAACTGGAGCAGTGTAGTAACGCTGCGCTTTTTATCCCAGTCACACAAATCTCCACGTTTCCCATCAACTATAATTCTATTAGTCATGGCACATCAACAGAATAAAAAAAAAAATACAGTTTTTCACATTATAGAGATGAGAAATGGACTCGAGCTCAACTCAATTACATACAGTAACCCTCAAACAAATAAGTCAAATATAGCTCAGGGCCAAAATGCATTTTATGTCACAGAGAGCAAAACAAAAGAGCAAGCAATAAAAAGATCTCCCACATTTCACAGCATACAGTATTTCTAAGCTATTTCCTGTAAAACTCTATGATAGTCTGAGTGTGGCTTGGAAACATCTTTCAGTTGCCGAGCCCCCAGCCTTGACCTCAGGGGTCAAAGTCAGTCAGGCTCTTCCTGTCTGTGGCTTTTCCCAGGATCCCCTGCCTGTCGGCATGTCAGCACCTCTCCTGTCTCCTCACCAACTCAGGATGTTGCTTTTGCCTTCCAAGAGTTTCCTGAAACCGGAGGAAAAAAAAAAAAAAAAGATCGGTTTCCATGCAGGGGTCACTTGATGTGAAAAAAGAAACGCCATTAAATATCGCTGTTTTGTATATTTGACTCAATTTTACAAACTCACTGCCCTTTGACTTGCGCCTATTTGTGGAAGTGAGGATGCATTAGCCTGTGGGGAACGAAAAGTGAATAGAAAGAATTGTTTTTTTTACGAAGGGTAAACACAAGACCCACCTTCCCCGTATTTTTTTTTTATTTCTTTTTTTTTTTCACCAGAGAGCAGCAACTCATTCATTTTACTTGTTTTTCAACTTTTAATATGCATTGCAAATTATTAGTATTTTTTATTCTTGTGCATGGAACGAAATGGTTTTAACATTTAACCGTTCCTCTTAAGGAGACGCGCAAAAAGCCTCGGTTGGAAGGCAGCTTTTTCCACCGCTAGTCGCTAAGATAATTAAAGTTTGCACTAAAACGGGGTCATGGTCTGATTAGAGGGCATGATGGACAATTAAGGGTGACGTTGCTAAAAAAGCGGACTGCTTTTGAGCAGAGGTGACTGGAAATGGGGCACATCATTAAACGGCATGTAGGTGCCTCTCTCTCTCTCTTTCTTTCTCCAGGTACTGAGAGGAAGAATGAGGGCTAAATGACAAGGTTGCACCCCCGGCAACAGACGTCCTGATTACTTTTTGTCTCAAGCCTCAAAGCAGCCCCAAATAAACCAAAGGCTCTAAACCTATACACTCAATTAAAGAGCCGTGTTTACGATGCAGAAGTTAGCTATACACACCTTTGTCTAAACTTTGATATTAAGTCTGTCATGGATGCTTAAAAATTCTTCTTAGCCCCTGCAGTATACCCGTAACTCTTATTCCCTTGTTGAGCATCCCAAAGAGTATGTGTGTATAAATGGAAGGCCTGTCATTTCACATTCATTAAAAGTGAAGTTCCAAAATTAATAATGTAAAAATATGGGTTTTAATTAGTCTTCTATTCTGCCCAATGTACTTAAATTGGATCATCTGGTCCCCGATGCCCTTTCACTTAATAAAGAATTAGCCTGTGATGTTCTGAGCTTGACAGGTAGGATAAAGTGGAGAAAATCACTGCTGTTATATAAAGGATATATCCGTTTGTACGTAATTTGCAGCTTAGTCAATTTGACAGGGGGAGGTTCCCAGCCATGGATCCCATGCAGGTTTCCATTTAATGCATTTCTATCATGTTATGGCGTGACCACACCGCTGCCTTGCATCGCTCAGTACTGTCATATAATTAGTGACATTAATCCAATTTGATTGGATATCTGCCTCACTTTACTCAGAGTGTTGCTTCTGAGTGGAATCTCTACCTACGCGGACAAGGTTACTGCTAAGTGTGATCAAGTCTGTTCAAGTGCTATTTAAGATTTCTTCTTATAATGCATAATTGTTTAAACTTTAAAAAAAAAAAAAAAGAGGAAATAACTACTTTTTCTTTATGATGTATGAGTTGCTATATGCTTTTTATATACTGTGCATTTATGCTTTGAACATGCAGATTAAAAAAAAAAAACTGCTTTCACTCATGATGGTCCAAAGCTCAAAGCTTGTTGTATCTTAGAGGTTAATAGGGGGGTTTGAAAGGAGGCTTTAGTTGAAAGCATATGGCATCCATGAGTGATCCTTTACGTTCAGTGGCCATATACTGGTGTTTGTGTGCGGGTGAGTGGGTGTTGTCGCGCTATTCTCAGGCAACGAGCCCAGACAGCCCTCACCCTCTCCTCTCTCTCCCTCTCTCTCTCTCTCTCTCTCTCTCACTCTCTCACTCCCTCGCGCGGGACAGGCACAGCTGTCAGATCAAAATCAATCGCATTTTAAAGGACGTGCGAGCTAAATATTTCATTCTTGCCTTGGGAACCAATTAAGTGCTACATATGAAGTCAGAAGGACTGGTTGAGCCGGAGTCGTACTGGTGCGTACCAGCTGCTCCATTGCTTACACCAACCCCCCTTTACCCCATGCAAATGTGTCAGTGTGAACATTCGAGTTCAATTACCTAGTGATGTTTTAAAAATGCACCAAAGCCAGACTGGCAGTCCGGAATTGGAGGGGATCCACCCCAGGTATGTTGTTTATTTAGTTGTTGTCTGTTGTGCTGGCTGTAACCCATTTGCCCTGATTGCAGATGTAAAGGATCGCAGCGATAGGAGGGACCGGGGCCTTCAAAGTGCCATGTGTCAGAGAACACCTCACACCGGATGGCAGGGACAACTGGCATCTATTCCTCAAACCGTGACCCCCGCCTCCATCTCCCATTACACTGCATCACTATTACAAAAAAAAAAAAAATGAAGTTATTTCCGAATTTATTCTTGGCAAACGTTTCCTCTCGGTGTCCTCTATATTTTTGCTGATGCTGATTTTTGTCCTTTTTATTTACTCTTTTGTCCACTTCTCCATTTCTTCTTCACTTCAGTCAGATTCCCTGGGCATGATAAATCACGGTCTATGTATTCCTTTTGGAGTTGGAACCACGTATTGCGTCCTTCGACAGCATCTGCTTTGTCAATTTAAAGGACAAGTAAAAAACATTTTTAGACCAAAAGTGTGCGCTAAGACTGAAGCGAGGCAGGGGTGAAACAGATTAGAGAGTTAAAGAAAGAAAAAAAAAAAGTCACACTAGGAAGGTTAAAGTGTGTGCATGTGAGGGAGGAGGGGGGGGCGAAGGAAAGGCTGAAGGCATGTACAGTATGTGACTGAAAACGAAAGAGCTGGTAGTCTAAGTGGAAAAGGAGATATCTGAGAGAGCTGAAAGAAAAAGTGAGAGAAAAACAAAAGCAGGGAGCAGAAGAGGGAAATACACCGAATGAGGTAAAGTGAGAGACAGTGCAAAAAGGAAACAGTGTGAAAGAGAGAGTGAGAGAAAGGAAAAGTGGGAGAGAAGGAGAGAGAGAGAGACAGGGAGGGAGTATGATTGATAACGGTGCTGACAGAACCCCTCTGGCCATGCTCTCTGTGGCAGTTTGGGGAGACAGGGCCTCCCCGCGTGAGACCGAGCTGCCCCTCGCCACTGTCCCAGCACACACTCCACATCTGGTGGGATCGCCCACGCTAGGTCAGGGGTCACTGCACCATGGGGCTACTTTCGGACTCACATCCCCAGAATGCTCGGAGAAAAACACAAGGCCTGTCGGGTCCCTGCAATAATCAGCATTTTGAAAGTACAAGCATGAGCCTAATCACTCCACAGGAATATAGATATTTTTTTTTTTCCGTGTGCTTTTGCACTGACCTGGGGAAAAGGTAGAGGAAAAATAATAATAATTAAAAATAAATAAATAAAAATCCTGTCTTTTAGCTAAACTGTGGTGACACAGAGTATCACGAAAACAAAAAAGCTCTGCTGAAGGTAAGCAGAGATTAATGTGCTGATGTTCAGTGTGTGTTGCATATGTGTGTGTTCACACTCGGTATGTGTGTGTGCATTACTGCCCGTGTACGAGGAGACAACACTGATGAATTAGAGATAAATAATGAAGTAGCTCGGGGACTGATTTGTGATAGCAAGAGGGCCCATCAACAGAGAACACTAATACTTTTGAATGCTATGCCGTTTGATGTTGATCAAGTTCAACTCGGCTGACAGGGCTGAGAAGACTGTGGGGAGCACAGGGACCATACTAGAGAACCTACTCAGACAGGTGAAAGAGGAGAGGGACAATACCACTCAGACACACTCACGTACGCAGCCCCTCACACATACAAACTCACACTCATACACACACACACACACACATGCCGAGGAGCCCCTAACCGGTGTACAGTTATTTAAACATTTTACTTTTAAACAAGAAAAAGTCACTTGTATACTCGGAGGTATTTCTTTCCATCATAGAGGCACTTTTTTTCTTTTGATAATTAACTGGGTTAAATTCTTGAAAAACTCACATTAAACGTCAGGATTTTGTGTCTATAGACATTCATGACATGCCACTGTTCCTCCATTGCTCGGGGCATGGGTCATTTTGAAAGTGTCACCATTTAACCGGGGGGAGGGTTGGGTCTCCATACCTCCAGCATTAGCCCATGTGGGCAGAGTTCGGGTGTGTGGAGAGCGTGGCCTCATTATGAAGGAGATAAAGACCGTTAAGGCTGTTTGGTCTTGGGCCGGCTCCAGCCCCTATGGTGAAACACACCTGCTCCCCTCTTTAAAAAGCCCTGCTCCAGTTTAGCTCTTGGCCACGGACGAGTAATGACCTATCCAGGGGGCCGTAACGCCCGCTTCGTTTAGCCTGTCGTTAAGACCCAGAGTCAGCAGCATACTGCGGCACAGTACCGTGCCAAAACTCAGTACAGGGTGTCCTTGCCAAAGATCTAACATCAAGCCTACTCTGTTAGAATATGGATAACTAACTAGCTAACCACATTAATGAAATGGCAGAATAAATTTGGCAGCATTACTCTCCACTTGAAGAATTTCTTTTAGACATATTGTCAGATGGGTTTGATACTTTGATAATTCAACTGAATCATCAACATGAATATAAATCAAAAAAGAAGCCCTTGTATCTCAGCCAATAGGAGCACACTCAAGAATACAGTATCCACTTAGTAATTAGAGAACATAAAGTTGCAGCTTGACACTGCTTGGTTTCCCATTGTTGTCCTGTCTTTGTTGTTACACACACACACACACAGGCACTTACAGACATGCACAAACACACTCAATAAAGACACACACACACACAGAAACACACACACACACGGATGCACGAACATGCCTGCACAGAACATGCTTGTGCACGCACCAACACACTCGGAGGCGCACACACACGCGTGCACGCGCATTCGCACACACAAATGCACTCGCACACATATAAAGATTTCCCAGTTTCCCAGTTATGTTTTCATCAAAGCTTTTCTTTGGCACTACAGAGCAGCGTCAGTATGGTAATGTGTTGTGCTGCCTGGAAAGCTGTCAAAAAGCTCCCACCTTGGATGAGAGACCACGGTAATTCAACTGGGCTCCTGTCTTCTGTGTGTTCAGGTCTCCTCATTATTCCGCTTTGCGGGGTAATGGCGTCTTGCACTGTTTTATCTGTCAGCTCACAGCAAACTATAGTTTTTTAGCCCTGTATATTAGATGCTAACATCAAAGGCAGCTGTCTTGACACAGGAGAGAAAGAAAAAAATTGTTGCGTAAAAAATGGAAACACTCCCGGTAGGCGAAAATTGAATCTCTTTACGTCTAGGGTGATGTGTGTATTGAGAATAGATTTGCTGGTTGGCGTCTATGTGTTTGTTCTCGAGTAAACAGCAAGGCTTGTTTGGGTGTAACTGTCAGGTATATGCGTGTGCCCCGTGTGAAAATGGGTTTGTTCGCAAAGTGGGAGTTAGGAAAAAAAACAGCAACACAAATTCACTCTAGCTGTCTGATCAATGGGGATTTAAGTTACCAGTGACAACTGCATAGCAGATGTCAAGAGACATAGACCCCTCGCATAACGTAGCAATGCTAGCCGCATATTCTATCAGCAGTTTTTGTGACTTGTCTCTTTTTACCCTGCTGAATGCCTCTGAGAAGTGATTTGTACATGCACCAGTTAGATCATTTGAGCAAGTTTCAAGAAAAGTGTGCTTCCAAAACTAAAAGTCTGGCACCATCCTGTTACCCCCCTCCCCTGCACTCACCTCTATTTGGGCATGTGGGGCTTTTGCCCCCTTGGGTGATGGCAGATTTGTATACAGTATGTGTGTTTATTGCAAGTGTGTGTATGGTGAGGTAAGTTTATAGGAATAGATGAATGTGTGTGTGTGTGTGTGTGTGTGTGTGTTGGGGGGGTAGGGTTCTTCAGAAGACGTGGGTAGAGCAAATTAAAACTCACCGCAGGAAATGAGCGCCCTTGGCACTCCTCTTCCCAAGCAGCTGCACACACCCCAACCATCATCTGCCATTTTGACACATCCACGGGGCGTAGCAGGCAGCGACAAGGGGGGAGCGAGGGGTGCCAACGCGACACCCACGGCTGCGAGCATCGCCGGGCCGCAGCCTCCAGCCAAACAGGTGTGTGACATCATGCCGCTGGTTCCTCTTCGGGGGCCCGGGGAGCAGGCTGGGGGACTGAAGCAGAGAGGGGGGTGCAGGAGGAAACAAAGGGAGGTTAGGTCTCTACCTGACAAGCTCATTGATAACGTTTGGGACAAGAGCCCTGAAGTCGATGGCAAATTGCCTCTAATGTCTCCCGGAGATCACGGGCCAAAGTCAGGTGCTGGGCGCTAAATGGGCTCATTAGTTATGATTTTTTTCTTTCTTTTTTTGGACTTTGCAAGGAGTTTTACACACACAACAACACGCACATGCACACGCACACCATGTCAGAGATAGTTGAAGCCAGAGGGCTTTTGCAAACTTGGGACGTCATCATAACTCAAGACAGGGTTATAGTTGAGCCCAAGTGTTGAGACCTTCTCCTCTCGGCTCTTGTAGCATGCACTAAACAGGACATTTTTGGTTTGACTATTTCAACAACTGAGACAAGCTGTGTTGTCTGGGGAATACACAAGTCAAATCGAAATGATCTGAAATCAATCCCACACAGGCAGTGAATACTGTAATTTTTTTTTTTTTGTTTGTTATCAAATCTGTAACCAGAACAAAACTTAACAGAGAAACAACAAATGAAATCAGCACGTACCTATTTAGAATTCTCAGCATGTCTCCCACATACACCCCTCTTCACACTTCAGTCGAATCCCCCAGCGACAGATCCTGTAACAGAGGAGAAGGAGGCTGTGAGTAGCCTGGGGGGTTCCTAAAGGCACCCGTCTGGGACCTGCTTCATAATCAGTGGACAGAGAGGATAGTGGTGGTACGGCTTCCCAGAGCCACTCTCTCCCCCTGGCTGCCCGAACTCTGGTAAGCACCCCAGGGCTACCTGTTAAGGTGTTCCCCCTGGTCCAGTCTCTCTTCCTGGGCAAAAAACTCACATGCAGTCTGCTGTCTCCACACTATAGTGAACACAATCTGGTAGATGATTGCAAGAAGGGGACAAGAAGTGTGTTTGTGCATTTCTTCTGTGCATTTGCATGCAAAATCATGTTGATGTACACATACGTTTATGCACTTAAGGACACATTATGTATGTGTTCGTACAACTGTGTGTGTGTGTGTGTGTGTGTGTGTGTGTGTGTGTGTCTGCTAATGCATGCACAAGGTGATGCTCTCTCAGTGTGCATGCACAAATGTTGTGCCTGATTTCCTGTGCTACTAAAAGGAGGTATATTATTGTTAGTTGTCAAGGAGACATTGCAAGGGAGCTGGAATTACTCACCCACATGGACATAACTGTATGCCAAGAAACAGCCTGGACAATACAAGTCTCTCTGCAGACCTCTTTGGCCCTTATCAACAATAATGCTTGTTAATAATGTGAAATGGCTCTAATTAGTCTGCAGTGAAATTAACTGCAGCAGTCTAATAAGAAATGATCTGCCCGATAATAAAAATTTTAAAAGACAGCGGCTCAGACATAATGGACACTAAAGTTAAAATTGTGTCTGCAGCTGTAGGTTTTTCTGCTTTTTAGAAAAGTACATTATGACATGTTGTCTAGGATCTGTTTTATCTGTCTGAGTTTTTATTGTAGTTACTGTAGGTATATGTAACATTGGCTGTGTTTCTGTTTCCATAGTCAGGTACAATATTCCCTTGACTGTGCCTCGGGGTATCTCCTCCTTTCCGCTGTTCTACAGCAGAACTCAACATCACCGCTCCTGTTGTAGATGCAGAAAACACTGTAGTGGTAAGCAACCAGGGAGGCAGGTCTGGGGTTGCAGCCGTGGACTTTCTAATTCAGGCCCTGGCCAAGGGATCTGGGAGACATCGTAGATTTTAACAAACACACTGGCCATTTCCAAATCTGCCTTGTGTGCTCAGCCGTCCATGGTTCTCCAAGATATCTGGAGGAGAGGGAGGGTGGGCGGGAGGCTTCTGGGAGGAGGGGTGTACAAGCCAGAGAGAGCCAGGACTGTGCCGTCTCCAGTTTGGTTTGGTCCGAGCACAGAGCCAGCTGGCCTCATTAGGACTTGATGGGAGGCGGGCTGGCATGAGACGTGCACATGCATGCACACATCAACAAATGTAGTGTGAAGCGTGGCCTGATGCCCGTGAAAGACCCACACGAAAGTTTTTTTTTTTTTTTTTTTTTCTCGCTTTTCTTTTTTTATTGAGTGCAATTGTGGCTTATGGGCAGAGGGAGTGCATGATGTGGGAAAACACGATCATTAGTTTATGTCTCTCTTTAAGGTGCTGTCTTTACCTGGCTCACCTGAGCTACCTCAGTGCGCTTCAGTGCTTGTTTGAGGGAAGAGTGAACCATGAACAGGGGCGATGAGGGTTGGGTTGGATGGAGTGGAGTGGGTATAAAGGGACGAGAGAATATGATTCATGGTAGGGTGGGTTCATCACGAGAGACGGCCGCTGACCTACAGTCTGAGGGCCGTTGGACCGGAACCAAGGCCTTGTTCCGACAGAGCGAGTGTAGCGTGAGCTGTGACGGATGGCGCCGGTCTGTTTGAGAGCCCCTGAGCAGGTGTGTGTCTCGCTCACATCTGCAGGCAAGCACAGTGAACCGAGACCAAATGGCAGACGCACGGGGCCCATCGGGTACCTGTGCACTGAGACACACTAATGATTATGGATGCAGGCCTATTAACGGTCACATCTGTAAGGGAGAACAACAACCAGCGCACTGGGAGTGAGTCAGCAGTTTTAACTCCCCTCTGGAACATAGACATGCTGGTGTCAATGTTGGGATAAAAACTCGAGTCAAAATGCTGCCTTTCCCTCAGTTCAGGTCCAAGTGCAGACTTTAACTCTGCTCAGGCTCCACGGAAAATGATGAGGCGCTCTGGCCTCCTTGAGAGAAGACTTTAGGAAGTTTACTTGTTGAACTTGAAAACTGACACATACTTGTTTGGGATTTCAGGACAGAAGCTGAAGGACATTGTGAGTAGGGGAAAAAAAAAAAAAAAAAAAAAAAAAAAAGAAAAAAAACCCATCCTGTTACAGCTCAACACGAAATTATCTAATGAATTCATCAACTTAAAAACAGCTTTAAATATTCATTCTAAGAGTATAGGTAATAAATTAAATATTACTCATTGACTCATTATTTAAAAATGCATAATATGATTTGCATAGTTTTATCCTGATAGGAAATAATAATGGGTAGTTGTCTTGTAGCGTCTTTCATGACGGATGAAGCTTGCGTCTTTTTGTTCCCTCATCATCCCTCTATCCTACTTGCTTCTCATTAAAGTTTTAACGGAGGCTGTTTTAATTGTCAATCCTTTGACAGGTTGATAAAAGCAACTTGACAATTAAGTTCATTGGCTCTGCTATGCATATTAATTAGGTCTTATTTGGGTTTCTATTGTTATTGGAAGGAGCACTCATGGTGTAGCAAAATGTCATCCATTAACTTCTCTCTTCTCAGAACTTAATGTAATTAAGCTTGCTATTGTATGACTACGAGAGGAGACTCTAGAGAGCGGAACTTTTAGTATTCATTGTATAAATGAGTAATGCCATTCCTGTGACACTGCAACAACGCCATTTCTCCAAAATCAGCCATTCACAACTATTATCTGTAACAAGTGCTGCCTGCTCTTGTTTGGTTAACGAACAAAGGAAGCGTGCTTTCATGTCACTGTGTGTGCATGTATGTGTGTGTGCACATGTGCATGTATTGTATGTGTGGGTTTGTTTATATATGTGCGAAGCAAGGGATGAAGCGAGAGAGGGAGTGCGTGTCAGAGGGGAAAAACGAAGCAGGACATAAAGGGTGCAGAGAGGCTCAGCATTGGGAGGGAGGGGAAAGAAAAACGAAGGAGCGGTGGGGAAGGAGGTGGTTTTGGGAGGAGGTGGTGGTGGTGGTGGTGGTGGGGGGGGGTTGTTCTAGCAGATTACCCAGTGCACCTTGCTCAACTCTGCAGGCCCACACACTCACATCAAAGTGGTACCCCCTATCTGCCCGAGGCTTAGTCGGCCCCTGTCCACCCCCCATGTCACTCCATACATCCTCCTGTTCATGTTGAATAATTGACAGTTCTGTTTTACATGCTCAGCATTTGCCAGGACATGGAAGTGTGACTCCAAACAGGGCATGACTCTGAGAGGTGCTGTGCGTTGGTTTGACTTCATTAGAATGTGCCCTACTAATGCACCGTACGCACCCTGAGCTGAATACCATCAAGCATAATCCGTGGAGGAATCGGCTGTTGAATCACAGAGGTGCTCGCAGTAATAAAGATGCTTCCTTTTCTTTCTTTTTTTTTTTGCTGTGCTTTTTAGCGAAACTTAATTGTCCACATAGCTTAAAGAGTTTTCCTTCCCACATGTGAGTCGACAGCAGGTTTCATTTCCAAGCCAGGTTTATGAAGGGAGCAACAACTCCCTTCATTACGATGCGACTGTTTCAGCTCCTTTCTTTGAAGATACTACGTACTGTCTGGTGTGCACTTACATTCTGAATCTGCTGAACTTGTTGGATGTCACTCAAGACTGCCAGAATGGCCGTGCATAGCAAAGGACAATGACTGCCCTGGGTATGTGAAGGGGCTAGAGTGTTTGTGCCAGGGCGATCTCTGAAGTCAAATAAGCCATTATCAGTCTGTCAAGCCAGGTCTCATTTGAGGTCTCTTAATAACAGTTAGGCAGTTTGGTGAAGTCTCTATCAATGTCCCAGTAATGGCTTTTTACAACTACTGTAGAGAAATTAGACAAAGACCTGAAGTGATAAAGCATGGTTTCAACAGGGTGGTGAGTTTACAGTCTCCTCTTGTGTGTGTGTGAAAAAAAGAAAAAAAATCAAAGAATATTTGTGCATATGTTGCATCAAACAGATTTGTATGGAGACTGAACTGTAAGAGTGTACTATGGTATAGTCCTTAAAGCAGGGGAGGAAAGGCCTGGCTGTTCATTTGATAGTTTACCTTGACCCCTGAAGTGTGTCGCTCACACCCTGAGGGCTTGGGCTGGCAAAACCTTTCTCAGTCCCCCCTGGGAATGATAATCTCAACGTGGGCGTTTACCACGGACACCAGACACAACACCATTAGCCACAGCTCCGCTGCTGCTCATTAGGACCCTCGATCGATATAGGCGGCCACAGAAATCGCCAGTGCTGCGGAACCAGCTATCACTCTTCAGAGTTATTATCGTAAACAGCACTGGCCAAGATTTAGGGCAGTACCCCACTTTTGCTGCTACTATTGGAAATAGGAGGTTGGGAGGGCAATAACGGAGTGACCGAGGCCCTTCTAAGGACATTATATTGTATCACTCGCTCTGAAACTTTGTGCTGTGTGGAGTCATTGCCTTGCTATAAAATTAGAAGCAGTCAGGAAGCATTACTGTGTACGCTGCTCAGTTCTCTAGGGTTTGGTATTATGACATGGCTGAGGCAGAAAAACACTGACACAGAGGAAGTTCACTCATTACTGCGGAGATATCTGAGCTCTGATGTCTCCCTTTATTGAGCAAATGATTCAGTTTAAGCACAACTACAGAATTCGCTGAGTTTGCGAAGCAACTGTGCAAATGACATAAAATAAGTTATATATTAATGGCAAAAAAAGAGAGCAATCTATAAGGTCAAAATGGGAGCAAATAAATGCAGAATGACTGCAAGGTTTTAAAAAAAATAAAAAATGTTTCTGCACACTCCGTGGGCCCTGTGTTTGATATCAGCATGACAAGATAATTTAATTATTTTCCAATCCTATCCCTTGAAACATGAGGTGCGGAGACATTAGTCACAGGAAATTGTAGATGAAAAGACAAAAAAGGATAGCCCATTGGTTTCTGGCAGAGGAGAGAATAATATTGAGGCAAAATTGTGAAAATAAGAAAAAGGGGAGATGTATTGATTTTTGTTGGAGCCAGGGAAAGAAAAGAGAGGGAATAAAGAAGTGCTCTTTGGCCGATGTGTCCAAATGATGTCTCAGGGGAGGTTCTTAATGGTAGGGGGAGGGGTGGAGGGGGGTTAAGGGGGTGAGGTGGGGGTGACGGGGGCAGGTGCCTACCCTGACTAAGGCATGGAACTGCCCTTAGGCTAGGGCTAATGGTATTGGCTGAGCTTACTTTAAGCAGCTCTTTCCTAATGGCCAACTATGAGTGTGCCACAGGATAGACAGGTATTGATTGGTTCAAATGCTCTTGAGTTGACAAGAACTGAAAGTCCCTCAAGCATATACAATCTTGCAGCAAATTATGTCACACGGAAAGGTGATTAAAAACAGAAGCTTGGGGCAGGCACACTCATTAAAAGTGTATATGATATTTCTCTTGTTGTCCTTGTATCGCTCTCTTTTTTTTCTTTGTGTTTACTCTTCTTTTATGCCAAAGCCTATGTGTCTCTGGTGTTTGTGTATGTTTTTAGTTTTCCTGCGTGAGAAATGTCTGTTTATACATTGTGAGATTCCACCAGCAGCACAAGTCTTCAAACCTTATTTTCCATCACAGACATCCATCGCGTTGACGGTTGAACCTCCATTGCGTCAGTCAAAGTGGTGCACACGCTGTAGTTATGCACTTCATCAGTGGTGCAGAATTGTCATTTGAGCAGAGTCAAATGGTCTGACATTTTTTTTCTTTCTTTTTTTTTTAAATTAATACAGGTGTGATGGTTATATTCTCATTTAAAAAGGTGCAGCATGCGGGGTATAGTATACAGAGAACAATGCCATATATTTGCTTTGTTGTCATGCCCCCCTTCCTCATACACACATACAAAAAATGCTGTGTACAAGATTTTCTCTTATTCACAAGGGGCGCTTTCTAGACTGCTTGAGGCATCTGCTTTGATTGCATAATTCCCAAGAGACGAACAACACAAAACAAAAATACTGACTGAATTCAGACTTATAATATACCGAACAAATAACATACCAGCTCCACTCTTCAAAACCATAGTTCTCTAAAGAAAAGGAATTGGAGACTAAATTCAAAGTTGAAAGCTTAGCTGTTTCGTGGTGAACGCAGGGATGAGGGTGAAAGATGAAACAAACTTTTCTCCTGGCTGAAAATGTGCGGCATTACAAAAACAAATAGACCATAGCATACACATTTATGTGCACTTTAACTTAAGTGGCACATATGAGAGATACCATAAACCATTTCTTTTTGAGCCCTAAATGCTGTAGATATTTCAGGAATGGCTGGTGAGGAAGTGTTTTATTATGCAGGGGTAATACAACAGGTCCCCCACGTCATCTGGTGCTTTGCCAAGTGTAGCATGACAGTTTCAAGCAAAGTAAACAGTGTTGAACAAATGAAAGTTAAATGAAATGACGGGTCCTTTTTCCCGAGGAAAGCTAAAAAAAAAAAAAAAAAAAAGGGAGAAAGATTTTCTGCATCCAAATGATACGGCTGCACTCAAAGCTCACAGTTTTCTTCTCTTTCGATTAAATGCTCTTTCTCTGGCTGTTTGTGCTTTACAGTGGAGTGTGCTACATCGCTACTTTCTTCTCTACAGGGGCCCCTGGGCTCCCCAAGCAATAGGAGTAAATTAGAGTGCACCTGTTCCAGCTCCAAGATAAGCCATCTCCAGAGGATTTCCTCTGAGTAAAATGAAGTGAGTGAAGAATAAACAGAATATCACAGCATTACTCCGCCAAGGTGAAGTTGCTGCTGCTCTGGGGACACGGTTCGTTTTGCACAACACCCAGCAAAATATCCTCTATAAACCTCTGGATGTGAGACTGTAGGAATGGTCTCTGCTCACAGCGGAGAGAATAGGCGCTGCACTTTTGTGTTCCAACCAAGGCAGCGAGTCTGCTTCTCAACTGTATCTACTCACAACCTTGACTTGAAATGCTGTTATTTGTGGTCTGGGTTTTGTGGTTTGTTTCCAGCATGTTTTGACTCTGTGTCAACACATCTGCGATAGTCAAACATCAAACCACATACTTCCCCTTTTTCCATTCCTGTACCGCTGCCAAACATTTTTGAAAGTATCTAATTAAGTCAACTAAGAAAATTGTCAGTACATCTCTCCCCTCTTCCCATCAGCTTAGCCACATGAGTAACTCCTTGTATGTTTCTTGGAGGAAATAAAAGATGTAGCCCCAGTGTGATGCCCAAAGACCACTGACCGTAGATGTCTAGAATGCAAAATTCACTCAGTTGGTTTGCACATAAAAGGCACGGATAATTAGAGGAAAAATGTAATTCATCATACGTTTGATAATCAGTCTGATTTGGTCTCCTATCTGCACCAGGGCATTCAAATAACCCCCCTACTATTAGCACCCCACTCTCCCTCACACCAGAAGTCTGTTTTACCCTCTCTTTGTTCCCCTACAACACATTATCATTATTGTAGCTAATTGCATGGTTTGCCTTGAAGTCGTGCTGGAGACTCATGATCTGGGGTTGAAACGTGGACGGGGATCCAGTCTTCTCCACAGCTTGCTTTACTCTGCTAATTGCTGTTACCACAGGATAAGGCGTGCTCCTTGCTGCGGCCAGCCGGACAAGGCTGGAACAAGCATGGGGTGGGTTGGGTGGAGGGATGCTATCACACAAGGGTGGTAAGATGTGGGAGGGAGAGCCGAGGGTGGCATAACTGACGTGGGATGGGTAGACCAGATTGGGGAGGGAAAGCGTAGTGGTTGGGGGTAAGCGGGGGGGATGGAACCGGCGTTAGATGTAGGTCAGCGGGAGTGGAGTACCCTAAAGATTACAGTTGGTTAGTGCGACCCCTCTCTGACAGGATCTGAGCCCTTACTCCCAGCAGAGGTGGACCCTGGCATTTGGGGAACCCAGCTATTAGTGAGGCTAATAAAGCCCATGCAGAAAGTTTTGAACCTCTAGCTGCACAGAGACACTGTCCTGCCACAGGTCCAATGGCTGGATGTTAGTTAATATAGTCCTGAACGACTAAAGAGAGTCTTTAAATGATTATTAATAAGACCGAGGGGCTGTGATGTGCTGTAAAACACGTCTATAGGCATCCATTTTCGTTTTTACAGTCTCTCCTAATGATTGTGTTTTTACGAGCACATCTTTTTATTATCTTTGTTTATTAAAGAAGTGTAATTTGAAAGATGAGTTCATCTAACTCCGAAATCTGAAATTTGTGTGAGCTCTGATAGTTTCTTAATTCAGATGGGAATGTTAGTTTTACACCACAGTATCAACTTCCAACTTCAAAATGAGTCACAGCTCCCCGATGGGGTTTTAGAAAAGAAAATGGAATCACAGACATAACTAGTGACAAAGCCTCCATCACCTCATATAAGATCTCATTCCATCTGTGAGAACTTTGGGTCTAGCCTAGAAAAATAATAAATATCCTCCTCTCATGGCTGCCGCTCGTTTTGTTCAAAAGGTGTTTTCAAGACCAAACAAAGGAAATGGTGTCATTAATGATATATATTATGAACTAGGGCCTCTTAGAACAGTTTCCTACAAATGCATGGATAAGGGGTTGATCTCTTTCCTAACAAAGGATCTCTAAAATATGAAGTGAAAAGCTACCCAAGATGAAGCTGGTAAAGAAACAAGCGAGGAAGAGCCTATTTCCACAACACAAACAGATTTCCTGGCCTTTAGCAGTCTCTTACTGGGATACTTTGAGACATATCCATCAAAACACAGCTGTATTCATTCATATTTCATACCTCCTCCTTCTCCCAGTGCTTTAACACTGTTCTTTGATCAAAGGAGAGAAGTCGGATCACAACAGGAAGGTTCCCTGCCAGCCAAGAAGGAGAAGGAAGGCCAATCCACAACTGTACATGCTACCGTATAGCTAGCTGCACTTCAACGCTTTGCTCACAAAAAAGGAAAAAGAGAAAATAGAGTAAAAATAAATGAGTGCCTTGCAAATGCAAAACTAAGAACACTTGAGAAATTCATGACTTTCCAAAGATGAAATGCGAATTTCCACATTTTTACAGCGAGCTTAGTTCCGGGCCATGTACGGATCGACGGCGGAAACTGTACAAATTACTTCTTGTTATGAGCACAACTCCATCAGTCGGTGTGCAGAAAAATTAGCAAATTTTTTGCCGAGTTGGAGATGTTAGATTGAAGTCTTTGTTAGATTTAGAGGAATAACAGTTTCTGCAACTTAAGTGATGGAATTGGTGAGAGGCCGACATCCAGGAGCCGATTCCGAACGCACAGCTCAAGAGTGTCACCATGTGGAGACGGGCGGACATGACGCAACGGTAACTGAGCAGCTGTCTGAACAAGTGCTTCGCCACAGAACGCGGCTCCAGAAGAGACGTAATATTTCCATTTCTTCTATGACCCCTTCCTTAGTTTTTTTAATACATATTTTCTTCCAATTAAATTTCATGTCAACTGCTTTACATTAAGTCTTCAGCCTTCCTCTTTACCTCACGTCCACCGTATCAATTCCAAGACACTGCACTTCCAAAGACCCTTTTCAGTAAGGCTCTGGGAAAAAAGTGTTTGAAGACCTCCCTGACATTTAGACTCTCTCTGAAGATGACTTTGCCTTCTACTATAGCCTGCGGGAACATAGTAAGACCCACACTAAACTTCAATTGATATGCAGTGCCAGATTCCTCTAGGGGAAATTATCATTCTGTTCATAATAAGAGCCACAACAAGCACCTGGAAAATGACTTTATTATACACTCTGCTTCAATAAAAGTTTCCTATGACCCATCGGAAACACACACGGTGCAAGAAGCATAATAGTGATGAAATGAAAACTATATTATGCATATGATAGAATGCTTATTTGATGGTCGGCTGTGCAAGGATGCACATCTGCTTGGATGTGCTTGATTGGCAGGTGTGTTAATGCGGCGCTGTAGCCTTGGATGGAAGGTGCTCTGAGACCCCCTTTTTTCCTGAAGCCATTATCCAAATATGTTCTGTTTTTCTAACAAATGAATGGCACAAAAATCAAAGTATCAAAAATGTATTGCCCTTCATAATGGAATTCCCTCTGAGCAAGGACATGTAACAATGGGCCATTCTCAGCTTCCTGTCCTTTCCCTCTCTATGCCAATGGACGTGACCTCCACAGCTTTAACAATGGGGCATCCAGCAGCATAAGCACTTGGCTCCTCTCCATCGCCGCTACATGCAGTAAGGTTCGCTTTCATCTTTGTTGTTATATTTAAGGATGACATCCTAGCCTGTCGGCCTCTACCATTGTCTTCACCGTGATTATTTTCTATCCGTTGTTTAGCCCCAGTTGTGGCTCTTTGATGAAAAGGTCGCCACTCAATTGGAAAACAGTCATTAAAATGCGGTGGGTACTATTCACCAGTGTGCATGGGGGAACCAACTCAACTGAGCTGGTTAATCAAAAGTTAATTATATAATTTTCATGCAGATGAGGGAAACATTCAAATGAATCCCAACTCTACAATCATTACAAAAAATAAATAAAGAAATAATTCTAAAATGCTATAAAATGTTCAGGGACCGGGAGGCTGTAAACAATATGAAGTTTAATTTGAGGTAAACAAAGTGAATATCCACCAGGGGGTCTGGGAAGGAGAAAGTGAGGTTAAATCAAATTTGGAAACATAGATACCAGCAGGTTTTGTTGTCCTGATATACGTGCAATTAGGCGGGTCCTTGATGAGGACACTGGGAGGGAGAAAGTTGGGCTTTCACAGCAAATGCTTTGGGATTATTTAAAGGGAATTTACGGGATTTTATGCTTTATCTGTAAACATTAATTATTCTCACAAAAGTATACCAAATTGAATTAAAACCATATTTTAGGAAATGTTATAAAAGCACAATTATCTTTTATGAGGATGCCGCAAAAAAAAAAAAAAAAAAAAAAATATTGAAAACTTCCACCACGAAGATAAAGTTGAGCGAATCAATTCGGCCTCGTAGTGACTTTCAGAAGAAAAGGACGACATTTTTTCTTCTGGAACTTTGTGGGAGAAGGTAAAGTGGAATGTAACACTCTTCAAAAAACACTCATCAAAGGAAATGATTGTGTTATGCAAATTACAAGCATGAATATTAAACCAACGATGTGAAGTATCACAAATGAACAAGCATTGTTCTGCAAGTGCAATGGAATGTGGTTTAATTTCTCTTTAATTCTATGTGCTTTTATAATGTTCACCTTTTCCCAGTTGTGCCAGCGGGTTTGGGTTCATTGGTGTGCATTACAACCACGCTCTAACAATGCAGGGCCCTCCCCGGTGTCAGCACAGTTCATGAATCCTAGCCCCTTATGCACCAGGCGATTAGTATGGTGCTCTGTCTGTGGGGCTTTGCCAGAAAATGAGTTCTCTTTAAAACATATGCCCCCTGCTGATTCTTTTCCTTTCCTGATATGAAATTCCAATTTTTTTAATGAACACCAATTTCCTGTATAGAGGGGAGGAAGGAGGGGGTTGGTTAAAAAAAAAAAAGTTCTACACTTTGTCTGTTTTAGATGACTACAGTTATCCCAAATTAGCAGAAAGCTACTGTGGACATGGCGAGCGGCAAATATTTAGATGAGTGTCTTTCATTTTCGGAGGGGCTAATCAACATTCAGGTACGAGCACCAAAATCAGCTGGTGTAATTTTCCACATCGCGTGCACACATGACTGGCGTGGCAGAAAATGGAATTACCAAAACTGTAACAAATTCAATTAAGTCATTGATTTCTAATAAATTGGCTTAATCACCAGCTGTTGTCATGCTAAGATTGTTGTGTCACAAGTTTGTCATGCTTGTCGGTCGTGGCTGCTTTACAAAGCCCATTTAATCTATTATAAAGGGGGCATTTTAGACCTAAATGGCATCATTTCGCTTCTAATGACCACATCTACAAGGTTCACATTGTGGAAACGAGGCTGAATAAAACAAGATGATCGGGATTCAAAAGTTTATTACAATTCTTCATTTAAACATTAAAGCCGTGTAATTGATATGTGTGTAATAAACGGTGAAGTTAGCGTCCTGCACACGGTTCATCCATCACTGGTGCTGATAATGATACAGTCTGTTTTGCTCTTCTGTTCTGCAGCTCATCAATTATTTGGGAACCTTTTTTTGCGGTCAAAGTGACTGGAATCGTCATTAATCTGCAGAGATTAAAATTAAACATCAGTCAGTAATTTGAGCTGACGCCTGAAAATGTAATCTGGCAAATATTTAAACTTTAATTTATATACAGTGCGCCGAACGAGTCTGGAGAAAAATTACATCTGCCAAAAAAGATAAACTTAATCATGCACATATTCAATCATGCAAAAAGGGAAAAATAAAAACAGTCATTGAGCAGTTTGTATATTGTCATTGCCGCTTTGGAGCGCGGTGGCACACAGTGGTGTAGTGTACATTAATATTGTACAATTGAAGTAGACATTGGTGATAAATTATGTATAATAAGCACTTACTACATTGTATGGTCGAAGTCTCTCTTGGGTTTGGGCACTCGCCTCATCGGGAAGAGACACAACTCCTCCTGTGCCCATCATCTAAGGACAATAAAAGAGACTTTAGAAGAAAGAACCAAGATTGATATGAAATCTGATATAACATTTACAGCAATGGGGGGGAGAAAAAAAAGCAATGACGAGTTACTCTTAGCAGGCCAGTGTTTTATATAAAGGTATCTCTGTCGAATTTTGCGCTAAATTTAATAAGAAATTACCACATTTCCTGAGACATAAAATAATCACTCACCCTGATGGTTGCCTCCAGCTCTCCCACACTTCTCTTTCCACCTGGTAGCCATCCATAGGACCAGTGCTGGGACAGGCTGACCTGAACCACCAACGCCAACAACAACACCTGCACCATAACTCTGCTGTTTGCCTCCATTAGAAACTGCAGAGGAAGCCAGATTTTGCAATAAAAACAATCATGCCACAGTCTCCACGGCTCACAGATCAGGGGTTACAAAGCATCGCCCAACATTAGTAAACAACAACGAATAAGAAGAGTCATTCTAACTTAATGAACATTGAGCAAACTTGCACGAAGACTAACTCACCTCTGTGTTTGCCTTGTTAGCTTGTGGTGCATTAGCCAGGGGGGGATTTTTATAGGTGTTGTACAAGGCTGCTGTCAGGATTATAATCCCCTCTCTGCAGGTGTGACACATTTACTGACTAATGGGACACAAAATACTACTAATGGAGCCGGCTAAGTGCTCAGATATGCTGACATCACCAGAAGGGTTCAAACAGCATGAAATATAAATCAAAAAACATCTTTTGTGTTTGCATTAAATGTAAGGTAGAGGGGAGGGGGGAAAAAAAGAGACAACATCAAGGTGAAATCCGACGTTTCTCGCCATTTATAATTTATTGGATTCTGCTTTTAGCAAACAAATAGATGTTCAAATCCATACAGACTGGAAAAAAAAGCAGAAACATCATCGAAACAAGACGCCTTTGTTACATCAGCTGCAAGGCCTCGCTGTCGTTACCCTCATGTCTTATTCGTTCAGCATGACAATTGATTAAACTCAGTATCAATGACCACAAGTATTTATGTACATGAAGTGAACGGAACCATCAGTGCGTCATGTAGAAACTAATCTTACAAATTTTTAATCATGGAAGTACAAACACAGTAGAAAGTTCTTCACCCAAAACTTGAGTCTTCAAAGTCTACCGTTCAATAAAAGAAATATGCAGAAGTCTTGCAAAAATATATGCTTTAGTTTTCGCAGCAATGTTGAAATTGAAATACAAGACTGCTGTAGCTAGCGTAGTCAAAATATGTCAAAATGCATGTTTCATATTTTTGCCGAGCATGTTTTTTTTTTTTTTTTTTGAGATGAATGCTTTTCAATGTTCCAGACATTTTCCATCTCTGTTCCTGTGAATGAAAAATGTCCTGCTGCAATAATTATCAGCTATTTCATTTAGACACAAATTTCTACATTATTCTTCTTCTTACAGAGATTTTTTTTTTTTTTTTGCAACGACTAAATTATGGTACATTTGTATCTGTATAATATTCTGAGAAGCGTTTGTACAAACAACTGATGAACCCCCCACATGAAACCGCCGTTCAAAAACAACACACCTTTAAAAATGTATCCGTTATATCTAAATTAAACGTAAACATCTGTTTTATCTTTATTAAAATTGTGTCACTCGGTGACAAGTTTCTCATGATTAGAAGTCTTTCTAATCAGTATGGCACTGCTTTATGCAAACATGCAAGTGTAAAGTTGGCTCGGTAAAGTGTATAAAATTCTTTTTTTTCCTTTTTTTTATAAAGCAGAATGAGACGCCTGACTGCCATGATACATTTGAATTCATGTAATAATACATCTTTTCCTGCCTGATCCAATGTGGGCTAATTGCATTTTGCAGAGTCAGGCACCAATCCACCAAGTAATACCGCCACAGGCAAAACAGAAAGAAAGTTGGCAAAGTTGAATAAAATTGCAACAGGCAGCAGCTGTTAAGTTATTCCCAGACAGAATGAAATGTGTCTGAAATTGTATGTTTTTTGCTTAAAAGTAGATCATAAATATTACTCGCACATGGCGGACAAGATATTACTGTAGCAGAAGAATTAATCTGTTTACTTTCTCTTAGCAGCCGTCGCACATGTTGCACGGGCAGCGGAAAATAAAAGAACGACGTGAACCAGAGGCATTGCGGTTAATAACAAAATAAATGAAATGAAGAAGAACTGGCGTACTATACAGCTCGTTGGTGGTGTATTTGGGTAGGAATTGAGCAATTCATACCACAGTGTAATATATATACATACATATTCCCAGTTATGTAGTTTATTAATATCCCCTCTTAACCTAAAAATGTTAAAAATAAAAATAAAACTATTATTTTTTTTACATATTCAAGAACCAACTCATCAAGTAGCCACTTTAATTTCTATATGTTACATGGGGGGTACTTGAAGATCAAACATTCTTGAGGGAGACAGACTCTCCTGTGATTTGTTCACGTATTGTACAGTATGTTACAACATGTTTGTAGGTCTGTGATCAAGTGCAAAATGTAAAAAGCTTTAGAAAACAACATTCAGGAAAAAAAATTGCATACGGTTATTTGACACAGAGTACACACACACAACATTATCTGACGGGTATTATTTAAAATTGGCGTAGTCTGAGAAGATGTCGACAAAATCCTGGACCACTCTGTAGCAGAAGTCGTATTGCTCCTGGAAGAGAAGGGAGACGTGTCACTGTGCAAGCATGGCCACCAATGTTTAAAATCTCACACTTTTTGCACAGTGGGTTTGATATCATCCTGTTTTTTTTGTTTTGCACCTACCACAGTCTGAACCATGTGTGGTCTCTGCATACGTAAACTCTTGACTGTCTGAAACACATCCAGGAGGCCTTCAGCTTTCACTCTCTCCAGAATGTTGCTGAGGGAGATGAAGGTACCGGTCCGACCTGCACCAGCGCTGAGGGGACATTAAGGACACCTCAGTCACACACATACTGGAGGGTAGAAGACAATTTAAATAAACCTCGGAAGAAGAAAATCAGAAATTGTACCAGCGTTTCCATTTCTGCAAATGGAACTCGTGTGATGTTGCCACATCCTTTTCTCCATTTAACTCAAAAAGTTAGCAAGAGAAAAAGGTGACCTCTGTGTAATGGTGCTAATAATTATCCCCACTTAAAGAGAGGCTAATCCAAACGCTAACACTAATCAGTTTGGAAGCTCAGTGTTTGACTGAGTCAATGTTTACAATGATGGTGGGAAGGAAGAGAGAAAGACAGAGCGAGACAGGGAGCGAGCAGCGAGAGCGATGTGCGATTCGGAAGAGAAGTGTAGAGAGACGTTGGGGATTGCAACGGGTTAGCCCCATTCCCCAGAGATGGAGAAAAAGCTTTAAAAAGCCCCTCTTAGACAAGTGGTGATGAAGGAATAGAAGAGAGTGATGACACCATTTCCTGTCGTTAGCTCATCTTATCAGATTAATCATAGTGGGAGTCAGAGGAGATTTCACTTTGAGAGGTTTTAATTGACTGTGAATCACTGGATTGGATCAATCCCACAGGGGCATGCTGCTTTAGAATCACTTCACCTGAAGCTAGGTTCTGATCAAAGCTTTCACAGCTAAGTCTTTATAAGGGATCACATAAGTGGTTTAGGCATAGAACACCAGGTCTACTGAGGAAAAATGTACAATTTATTGTTACAGACATTTGTAAGAACAAAAAAAAATAAAATAATAAATGTATCCTTAAAATTGAAATTCCTTCCAATATCACTCGACAGAGAAATTCGGGTGATCAGGGAACAAAGAGAGAAAGTGTTCACGAGTGGACGGACGGTAACGCGGCGCATATCGTTTCCATTTGATGATCATGCTGCAGGATTGTCAGGCTGAAGTTCCTCACCTGCAGTGTACAATTATGGGACGGTTTCCAGACTGCTGCTGCTGCCTCTGCACAGCGGCTATGATGTCAATCATCCCTCTTCCCTCCGCTGGTATCCCGATCTCAGGCCATCCGTGGAAGTGGAAGTGTCGGACGTGTTGTGACTGCTTTTCCTGGTGAGACGGGCAAATTACACGATTACACTTTCATCCGCTGAAAAATGGTAGCTATAATATTAATAATAATAAAAAAATCATGAACCTTAAACTGCTTCATGTGGATGAACGAGGCAGAAAATGTGTCGAATAAAAAAATGTGGATTTGAAGTGTTATAATTAAACAATACGTACTGGTCTGTAGGTGAGAACCATGTCTTTGAGAGTGAAGGTTTCACACTGAGTATCTCC
Organism: Stegastes partitus; assembly: GCF_000690725.1. Lineage (NCBI taxonomy): Eukaryota > Metazoa > Chordata > Actinopteri > Pomacentridae > Stegastes > Stegastes partitus. The sequence continues at coordinate 239,488 of NW_007577998.1, forward strand.
AGTCAGCTCCACCGTATAATCTCCAAATGTTACACTGCCCTCTGATGGCCAATACTGGAAACACTTCTCCTGGTTGGGGGGAAAAAAAAAATAAAGGTCAGGTGGAAATACCATTAGGCTACATTTGACTGATTTATATCCTGTTTTATGCTATTAAAGTTATAGTGTGCGCCACAAAAAAAAAAAAACAATATAAAACAACTACATAAATACACAGACTGCTGGGGAGAAAACAAGAAAATGAAATGATAGAATAAAAAGAGCGTTTGAATGTGGAGCTCCACTCTTCAGCCCTGCGCTTTTGCAAGAGCACCATACTGTACCTGCTCCCTCTCTTTGAGTTCGGTGAGCATAACGATTGAATGACACCTCCACTCCCACACCATCCTCCAGAAGTCCTCCACTGTGTGAGACAGGGGGCCCTGGGTTGCGATAAAATAGTCCTTCTGCCTGTAGCCCTGGAGGGCAGATCATCCGGTAAACAACACTTGAGAGTGCAGCAAACATAATATTTTGCATTGTTTGTAAAGGAAACAATGAGCTTTATATATACTTCTATGGGAAATCTATACAGGAGGTCGAGAGGGAGTGCTTACATCAATAAAGGAGGCATTGATGTAGTCGGTGAACTCCTGTCCTCTTTTCACTGAGAGTATTACTCGGTTGAAATCATCTGCAAACAGAAAAGAGGAAAATGAAACTTTCCACAAGTGATTCCTAATAAAATAAAAGTTTTTCAAGGGTTGATGGAAGAAGAAGAAGAAGAAGACAGCCAAGAAAAACTTTAGTTGTGTTATTAGGGCCAAACAGTCTATATCGGTTCTCAGTATAAAAAGTTGTACCCAGGCTTTCTTTTCTCCTGAAAGTAAAGATAACAAGCCCTATTTAAATATCATTGATCACACAGACATGAACTGATTAGGCAGATATCTGTGTACGGCATCTATAAAATCACCAGCAGCGTGCTACTTTGATGTTACTCCGATGTGATGTATTATGAAAGTGTTCGGCGTATCCGAGTAGTCCTTACACGGAATGATCTGAAGCACACGGTTCTTCTTCATGTTGGCAGGAAGGTTCCCAGTCCTCATGTTCTCCTTCATTATGCGAACGTTGGTCAGCTTCTGATGGGAGAAAACACGAGCGCATCGACGCGATCAAAAAGTTGTTGTTTTTTTTTCTTCAGCAGAAACTGGTAGGTACAATGGTGGTGGTTTTTTTTAAAAAGCCGATGATGCCAAAACAGACACTATTCCAACAACTGCAACAAGTAAAAGCACAGAAGCTGGACAAAAATATTTCTTATCGGTGGAGGAGAAGATCAGAAGGAGAAGAGGCGTTGGGGAATAATTCCATTCAGTGTGTAGGGAACTGTGGAGGACTCTTTGCAGCAAAAAATGAGAAATTTTCACAGAGCTACAGTAAATTCTATGTGGCAGATGGTGGCGCCTTATAAAGTTTTAGTTGATCCAAAGCATTGTTATTTATGTTACTACTGCCAAGAGCAGCACCCTGGGCAAGTTTTCCATGAAAAAATACCCATGCAGGGTGCAGGGTGATGGGGACGATTCATTACTGACTGAAATGTTTAAGAGGGAGCTTCTTTCTTCGTACCCTGAACTCCTCCTCCAGGCCCAGCCTGTCGTGGGGAGCCCTGGTGTTGTGAAGCCTCTGCAGATGGCCCTCCAGAGAGCACACATCTAGCTCTGTGTCTCCATATAGATAGTACTCCAACAGAGCCTGGTAGATGAAGGAGTACTGCATCTGAGGAGGAAGACAAGGAGAGGAAGACGTAGAAGTAGTTGCTTTAGTTTGCCAAAACTATTTCCTTCTATTTTCGCTTCACAGACGTGGTTGCTTTCCATGTCCTCGCTTGTTTATGCCACGACTACAGCAGCGAGTTGAGCTGTCAGTCCTAGGTACAACAGGTCGGAGAGGGTCAATACTTACATCTGTCTGGATAAGTTGACAGCGCTGTTCTCGTATTCTGCTCACAAAGCCAAAGACATCCAGCCTCTGTTCCATGTGCATCATGTCGATCATGCTGTCAATGACAATGAACGTCCCAGTCCTCCCAACCCCGGCGCTGTGGAAGCACAAACAAGAAGGAGGCACAAGGTCTTCTCTGTAACAAACAGTTACAAAACAAAACGTGTTGAATAAGAAACCCGACACAACGACGGCAGACGCAGCAATCGAGGCGAATCAAGGTAATTCTCACTGAATGCAGATTATTGAGACGTGACATCATTTTTTTTACATTTTCCCTGTATTATACACTTCAATCGGGAATAGCCACGAGCATGTGCACAAGCGCTTCACCTCTGAAGCCCAAACACACTCCTAATAGATTTACAAGGGTCATTGCAGCAAACGGCACCTCTGGGAGCAACGAGCTGGGATTCCACAGCAGGGTGTTGAGGCCTCTTCAATGGGCCCCATTCAACAACAACAGTCCCTCTCCCTGAGCACCTGTTACTGCAGTTGCTACAATCGGCTGCAGATTTCTTAGGGTCAGGCAAACACACGCACCAAGCAATCACAGAGTAACCAGCGAATTAAAAAATACATTTACTGATGTTTTTATTCATTTGCAGTGAGTTCAGTTCCTACACATTTCATCTACCATAAAGTTCGCTTCTAACCGCTATTGACTGATGCTATTTATGTGACTGAACTTAAACGGCTTCCCTCAGTTCAACGCAGTTTTACCTGCAGTGCACAACAATAGGTCCAGCATAGGATGGATTGACAGCCTTGACCTTCTTGAGGAATTTCAGCATGCCGATGGGCGAGAACGGCACCCCGAAGTCTGGCCAGCTGGTGAAGTGGAGCTGTGTGACGAGCCGAGGAGCTCTGAGACCATCGCTGCCTTGCTGTGAAGCACACACACACACACACACACACACACACACACACACACACGGTTTGTACCTGCGCATGAATAATGGGCCGCGAAGACACGAATCACTCACTTGTTGTTACAGTCAGCTACTTAACTGGCACCTCGACTGAATTGATTTATTTTTAATTAATTTTTTTTTTTTTTTGTCATTTTACTTTTTGGAAGGGAATGTAATTATCAAACGCCGGTTTTGCCTTCGCCTCACTCCCGTATCTCATCAATACTCAAGAGAGCATAATTTCATTCTCTTGAACACTTGGTTGCTCTGTGTTCAGAGAGCTAAAATGTAAAAGCACCCAGTCTGTCAGCTTGTACTGAAGAGCTACAGCACAGTCACAGTTTTTAGACTCGGAGAGGATATCTGTGCTTGTCTGGCTTCAGATGGAGAGGGAACAAAGTGAATTTTTTTTGCAATCTGAAGGCTTCGCAGTACACTGGGTTGGCATCCAACTTGGCGGTGAAAAAGGCAAGAAAAAAAAATACAGCCAGAGCTCAACTGTGTATAAATTTCTAAAGATGAAATGATGAAAACAAGTGCTGCACATTAACACGACGCTTACTGTATGTTAAATATACCTCGTCATTGATTATTAATACGGCGTCTATTATCTACTGCCTTTAATATTCTTTAAGCTATTTCCATACCGGTTTTCATTATGTTTTGTATCCTATTACAGTTCACTAAAACGTTCCAGTTTTCCCCACGGGTAACATTACTTTTTGCACCATCTCAATGCGTCTTTGTTCTGCGTTTAATTTTTAATAAGAATCGAGCTGTAATGAGAACAGATTTTTATATTTGTATAGGAGGTACGAACTATATTAGGAACAAGTGTGAAAAAGAGCACTATTATTTCACACTGTGCGTAAATTTCTAAATAAAAGCAAACATTCATCTTAATGTTGGGCTATTTTTTGGATAAATGAGTTCCTGGTGCTGCTGCACAGCATAATTACATGTTTACTTCTGCGCTGTGCGGCGAGTCGAGTCCGTGCTGCTCCACATGTGACACAGTTATGTGTCTAAAGATGATACAATGACCATCTAATGCATCCATCATTCACACTCCTGACGCCTTTATATGTAGATCCACATGTTCTACTTACATACTGAACGCAGAACTTTCTGATGGTGTAGTCCACCAGCACAGTGAAGTCCTCCATCGCCACTCTGACATTGCCGTACATCCAGCAGCCTTTCTCTGGCCAGTACTGATAACACTTGTCCTGGTGGGAGAATCACAACAACAAAAAGATTATTCTTCTCTCACTGGAGGGAAAATGTATTCCTCCAACACACAAACAACTGTTTATTATCTTGTGACTGTATAGCCGCGCCTATTGTGTGCATTGTATGTCCAGAAATGTGTGTGCATATGATGTGTGTGTGTGTGTGTGTGTTTCGCAATCCAATCCAAAGGCAATCACAGCGACTTTGTGCGACTCTGTCAGTCAATAAGATCTTCACGGTGACGTTTCAACTCATTAACTAGATTCTCAGACTAATTATCATGAAGCCTCTTAGGATCTTATCAACAATTATTTCGTCATTGATCCCCATTGCCTCCATTCTGCCCCATCAAACCTGCTGTTGAGCACTCAATTGATCATCCCTTTGAGGCTAAATTTAATGCAATGCTAAGTAATCTGCTGGGTGACACTGTGTATGGATTCTCAGTTGGAAAAGGGGGTCAAATAAATTATGCCTATGACTTTGGGTCATGAGAATACAAAAGAGTTTCCACGAATTGTGCACGGGACCCTTATAGATTGTATAGGTTCACTCTATAGCCGCATTAAAAGAATGCAGTGCAGCAGGAGAATACCTCTTTCCTTTCTTTTAGATTCGTCAGCATTACTATAGTCGCTGTTTTCTGTTCCCAAATCATCCGCCAGAAGTCGGCCACCGTCTCAAGCTTTGGACCTGAAACAGAATCGAGGAAAATATTGAAATATCCTGCAAATAGTCATGAACTCATGCTTGTGTAAAAAATGACATAATCGGTGCTTTTACCTTGAGCTGCAATGAATTTGTTCTTCTCTTTAAAACCCTGAAAAAAAACCCAAAGTACTCATGAGCACTTGTTAACATCATCATTACTACAAACTTTAATTGCAATAATACTCACGTCTATGTACGACGCATTTACGTAGTCTGAGCACAGATGTCCATCAAGATGACTTAACACCACCCTCGAATGATCGTCTGTGGAACAGATAAGCAAAAAGCAAATAACCTTTCTTTATGATTTACCTCCCAATAAAGCCGTAAGTCAGAAGGTTGTATTAATATCGTGTGCTGCAGAATACAGAACCTGACTCACATGGTAAAATGTTTGGGTATCTGTTTTTCTCTCTGTTGTGCTCTCTGCTCGCCTCCTCAAAGGACCCATGGTGGTAGTAACACGGCAGTGACTATAAAGAGAGAATCCAATCCTCATGAGGTAAAAATAAAGCCACGGGTACAAAGCCTACTAACATAACATTTTATTACTGTTTTCTGTACTTTTTTTTTTTTTTTGGTTTGTTTGCTTGCAGGACAAAGATCATCCACACCAAATAAACTCGTGCTCACATTGAACTCTTCTCTGAAGAGCTTGCCGTCGTCGGCCGAGCGGATCCGGTACTCCTCCTCCAGCGAGTCCAGAGGAATGGGGAAGTACCTCTTGGACGGCGAGGGAGACCTGGGGAGCAGGACCACTGTCTGCTCTCCTGTGTTTAAAAGAATATACGGTGGTCAGGCTGCTAACGTTTCCCAACAGAGAACATTACAAGCTCACACAGCACCTGCAAAAACAAGCCTGATGGCTATTAAGATTTCCTACTTCTGTGGGTGCGTGACAGAAATGATTTCTTGTGTCATAAACATACTGCTGCAGCACGGAACTGTCTTAACTCAGGATTTGGCCTTTTCGTTTATTTATTTATTTATTTTACTTGAAGAGAAAGTTTATATGGCTCCCTACGTGCTAGGAAAGCAGAGGGCCCTTCCCAAACCTTTCCAGCTACTTTTGGACTTCAGATCACGAGAGTTTCCTTGTCTGTTAAGACTTTACATTTACAAATCAAAGAAATAAAAAAAACAAGAAAGGAAGAAATAAAAAGTGAAAGGCTGCGTTATATTTTCATGCGCTGGTGGTTATATTGAGCGCAGCACAACGGTACCTTGTTCCTCCAGGAAGCCATTCGGAATCTTTTTATCCACCGAGGTAACCAGAGCTTTCCTGTGGTTTTTGCACCTACAGACGGCAGAGAGAGACCAGCTATTAAAAAAAGCAGACTCTGATCCCTAGAACAGAGCTCTTAAGCACATAAGGTAAGTAAACAACAAATACCAAAACCAATATCAACCATCTGAGAGAGGCGAAGCTGTTCCTCCTCATGTCGTCTTCAGGAGGAGGAGGAGGAGGAGGAGGTTTGAGCTGGCTGGTCAGTGAATGAGTGTCTGTGGCCTGACCTGACCTGGCTGTCTTTGTTTGCTGTCTTACTTGAAGTGCAGCTGTTTACCCATAAGCCACTGCTCACCGCCTGTTTAAAATCCACCCCCACCCCGATGCCCTGACCCGACACATTTACTCTCTAAAGGGTGACGGAGTAAGCGGTGGAGAGAAAAACGCATATGCGCAGAGTTGCTCACCTCAGACAGTAGATTGTCAGCAGGACGACGATGATGAGAAGCAGGGATATGACCAGCGTCGAGGGCAACACATGAGCACCCTGATGGGTCGGGTTTTCTGGATAAATACACACATTGAATCACGTTAACTTCATCCAAAAAGAGGCCATTGATTTATCACATGCTAAGAAATGCCCCACATCAACAACATAAAGTGGGAAATCTGCTTATTTGCCTTCTTGATGATAATTGCTTCAACCGGGAGACATTTGGCTCGGCTTAGCGCGGCTCCGGCGAAAGGTTAAAAATCTACTTTCACATTAAGACGTAACCTTTAAAGATCACTCATTGGCAGTTTGTGCCACACTTGTTTAATTCAGACTTGATTAGGATTCATTTAAGTGTAAAAATGATAGGTTGGGGTTTGAATATTTTTCCTTAACCTGATGTATGACATGGCAAAACTGTGTGAGCTGTACTAACTGTATTCTGGTGCTGTCTTCAGATTTAGCCACCAGATACGGTCTTGCAGCAAGAAAGCAAATAATTTCTCAGAATGTCAAACTCTGCCTATAAAGTAGGAAGTTGTAAGTCGTGCTACAAGATGGCCGCTGTAGCCACAAGTGATAAGATTATAATTATTTGGGATTATAAAATAAGAGTGCACAGAAAAGGAACACAATAACAACAGTTGCACAGGAAAATCGGCCAACATTTGCTAATATTATCATCATATCAAACCAAAAAAAGGGCCTTGAATGCTTTAAAGTAACACCAATAAATTAAAATGTTCATTTGTATGCATTAAAATTAATTATTGCGGCTTTTAAAAGTTGCACAATCCTGCTTTCCCTGCAGTTCATACCATGTACGCTGGTAGATCTATTATATATAATGTTTCACCAGTTACCTGCAGTTTGGTTCTCATGAGATGAATTATTCACAGCGATAGAGATCCCAATCAGAAACAACACCATTGTCACTGTGGGTTTGAAAGAAAAAAAAAGAAAGAACACAAAAACAGATTAAACATTGTAATTCCACACAAATTCCACTAGAAGGCGCCACACCAATATGAAATCCTCAACGTATGAAACGCATCTTCTGCAGCTGCGGGGAAGCGCTCAGAGGGCAGAAAAGGGGAGCTGCGCTTTGATGAGGCTTGAGAGTGATGTCTGCGTGTCTCTCTGCTGAGCAGTTAAAGTCCTTATGGGAAATCTGCTTGCAGTCTGTTTCTGTCAGGCTGACTTGAAAGAGCAGCATCAAATAACCTAATATTCAGACATCAAACCGGAGAGGAGGCTTTAACCCACAGGTGACAGTAACCATATACCCTGCGGACCCTGTGGATTTGGCAGTGGAGTTGAGCTCAAGTAGTATTTGTTAGAAGCCGTCTCATTTTGCTGTGTTGTCTTTGATGTGCAGGCGCTGTGCAGCCTGGCAAAGCATCCTGCGCGGTGACAATAAGACTCGCGCGCACTCTTCCTCAGGGCCGCAGGTATTTTTAAAACATTTAAAATTGAGTCCAGTTGGTGGCTTTCGTTTCGGGGCATTCGTAATAATGATAAATAGACTTAGAGAAGTGCGTGACAATTAGCATATGTACTGTACACATCGCTGACCTTAAGAAAAAAAGCTGCTTTCTTCTCCTTTTTTTTTCTCTCCCTCCATCCCTCTTCCTCTTTTTCGCTCCCTTTACACTGAACCATCATTTTATTCTAAAGCACATTCTCACTCATCCCTTTTCCTTTATTGCTGGAAGCTATTAGTGATGTATTTGGGGCAGAGCGCCACGAGTGTCTTTACAAAAAAGAAAAGGATATGTCAAGTTCCTCACAACTACGCCAGAATTAAATTGATTCTGACACATTATCCTTGTGTCTTTTCATCTCCAAAGTGTAGCAGCCAATTTCTCCAAACTCGCATCCATTTCCTCTTTCTTTTTCTCCCCGTCCTCCCGATGAGAGGGTAAGAAATCACAGAATAAATTGGGCAAACGGGGCAAATCTGCCTAAATGGCTTTGATGGAATAAATGAGAGGAGCCAGAATTGAGTGTCCTAATTTATCCTGTGTTCTAAGTCCCCTTCTCGTTATAGAGGCCACAAGTCTGGATGGAATAATTCATTGTGTCAATTTAGTTCTCCTAGAAATGGGTCATCTAGGGGCCTAATTTGTGATGTTTGAGAGAATTTCTTGCACATAACCCAAGGGGGGTTTCATATAACTACATCTCCCAAAGCTTTTGTAGAAAACTGAGCTACATAATAACGCTCTAACAATGTTCTCAAAACAAAATTAATGTCAAAACTTATAAAGTATTATTGGACAACAAATTAGGAGCTCTGGGTTTTGCACATTATACAGCATCTCTCTCTGCAGTAAAAGCATTGCACAATACCCAGGGTGCTGAAAGACACATGCACGCTCACACACGGAGAGGAGTAAACAGAGTGGGCCTGAAACACAGTGTAGTCTATTTTTGGGGGGAAACAAATCAAACATCCATCACTGTCCCAGAATCATGACTGTGTGCGAATACACATACATGCATACACACACACCGCCTCCCCTCACTTCACATGCATGCATGCCTGCACATACGTCCCACAGCCAAAGGCTATGTGTTGCATATGTGCCGCACTCTGTCGGAGCAGCCAATTCTCTCCCCAGTGCTAACAAGCTGCAAGCTGACAGTGCCAGCACCTGTTCCCCACTCTCCCCTCCCACTGGGCAAGTCACATTCGCTCACACAGCCCCATCCTACAGCTTTATGCTGCAAGGCATGCTGTGCGTACGGGTCACTGCACAGGCCACTGGGTATCTGTCATTTTCTGGCAGCTATGGTATATACAGCATATAGCCAGGAAATGGGGAAAAAAGGGGGAATCTGAATGCAAACATATGTCGAATGCTCCGTCACCTCAAGTGACTCCATTAGATGAAAAAAAGGAAGGACGTTCTTCTGTAAAAAGAGGAAGCAGTAAAATAAAAATTTGTTTTTTGGTGTTGCAACAGATTAAGGAAGCGACAGAATAAGTCTTACTGAATTTAAAGGCAGAGAACTGAACTGTAAAAACACGTCATTCATCTTCACGAAACTTGACTCGACTCAGTCTGACTGAAAATCCATTATGGCTCACGCTCTATACCATACGCTATTTATATATATCTTAATTAACATATGACATCATCTGACCCTAATATGACAGAGGATTTGCTGGAGCGACCCATTTTAAATAACCCGTCTTGTCATTCACGGCAAGTATTGCATCATTCATCCCAGATCCCTGCTTTATTCTCCCTCTAATGAGATACTTACAACAGTGTGATTACTGCAACCTCCAGCACCTGCTTGTCATAAATGTTCCCAATGAATTAAATTATACTGCATCGCTTGCGTTCTGAGTGCACAAGCGCATCATCCCATCCCCGCACGATGTAATGCGAAAAGATTTAGAATGCATAATTCTGCGGTTGAACCTTGAGGGTTAATATTTTGGGCACTGAAATGCATTATTCAACACTGACGCGCTTTTGCTTTGGAAACAGAGACGAGATGAAGGTCACCACAAGACAGCCGTATTAAATGCGTGGCAGCTACAAAAACAAGACCCGGCTGTAGTTAACTCAATGATACGCACTGTAAATCTCCCCCCCAAATCCCAAGACTCGCTTCACCCTTAAAGATCTGTAATGCTTCTGTTCTCCTTCATATTGACTCTCAAAAGCTGAAAAAAAAACACAACCTAAAAGAAGCTGACATGAAACACAGAACCACCAACCACAGAAACGCGGTCGGCGTGCAGCCTGTTCGCTCGTCTTTATCATTAAATCGAATCAAACTGCCAATTCACCAACCAGAGAGCTGAACGTGGCTGCAGATACGAGCAGACGGAGCGACTCATTCCCCCTGAGCACTGAGTTTTTAAACACGCTGTGGTGAAGAATTCTGAAATGAAGCCTCATCGCTCGGTGCTGACCTCCTGACCCCGGTTAAACACCTCATATAAATAATGAATTACACGCATATTTTATTGGTAAATGATGATGAGCTAATGTGTAAAGAAAAAAAAAACAAGCTGCTCGTTTCTCAAATGCATAAAAAAAGCAAAACATCTAGCGTACAGTAGCTTTACGTTACAGAAACTGAGCCAGCAACTTCAAAGCGATCATGTTTTACGTCAAGCAACCTGCGCAAACCAGCAGTATGTATCATTCATAAGAGATCGTATTGATTTTAAGACTCCTCAGCAGATCTATTTGAAGTCCTTTCTTCACAATGCGATGCTCTGAAATCGAGGTCGAGGTGCAGAATTATGACATTTCCTGAATTTTATATGCAAAAAAATGAATAAACATCGAAGCAGCTTGAAGCCGAGTTGTCTCATAATCTCGCAGGCTATGGAACATTAAGTCTACTACCGCAGTTGGCTAAGTTTTTGTGTGAGTCATGTTGGGAGATTATGGCGCTTATTAACTGTGTTCTATGAGAGACACATTCATTCGTCGTGTTCTACTCTCAGCTTTCTTAATAGATTGAATTTGGAAGAAGCAAAACCCAGACACTGATTGTCTCAAAAGATTCGGTACGACTCACGCTCTTCTGTCTTATCTGACTGAGAGCAAAACCACATTCAAACTGCACATCTCTTCATTTTGTGTTCTCAGTCTGTGTTGTCTAATCTTCTACTGTGTTAGTGCTTCGCGTTCTTTTAAAATATTGTGCACCGGTTTGGTACAACACAATCAATTTCAGGCCCACAGTCGAGGGTAATCTATTTCAACTCCACAACCGGGGAATGTTGATGCCAAGCTTGCTCAGCAGTCCTTTTATGCACCTTTTTTTTTCCCTCAAAGGTGTACAGAGGAATCACGGAGAAAAGAAAAAAAAAAGCAGCAATGAAATGTTTTCACCTTTATAGAGGCGCTGCAGTGAGGTGCCAATGGGAAGCAGCTGGTACTCATTTTTGGTTTTATAGGTGGTCTTAAAATCTACAAATTAAAGAAAATCACTGCCAATCGTGCATGATTTACACTGGTATTAATTAAATGGCACAAGCACTTACCTGCTCTGTTGGTTTACAATGTGCACGTGTGTGTGCTCTGTTGGTGTGTCATTTCCTTTTAAAAATTTAACTCAACCCTAAATCCATCCCTACTTAAAACTGCCTGAATGTATCCGTCCTCTTTCTATTGGAGCACTGAACCTCTCCCAGCTTAGGCAGAAGGCTGGGTACACCGTGAAAAAGTCAAAATAATATCGTACACTAAGGAGTTAGAGGAGGGAACAACATCTAACCAAAGTTAACATTTGACTTCTGTGTAATTCAATGGAGTCTAGATTCATGAATACAGTTTGGGAGTAATGTGGGTAAAATGATACCAGTTTACTACCCTTCTAGCCATTCACGGTGCAATAAAAGAAGACTAAGAGCCTCTGAGTAGCTGGGCGTACTCACAGAGGTGAAACATGCTCATCATGACAATGTGCTCATGTTGTTTTCAGTTTAGAGTGCAGCAGTAAACACAAAATAATGGAAAAGGTCATTAATTTGGTCATAAAAGTGATGGACAGATGAAAAAATAAAAAAGAAGATTTGATGATAGATGTAAAGTTATTACACAAAAGGGACAAAGTTAGTTTCATTGTGTAGGAAACAGGAACATCTGGAACAACTTTCATTGCAATCCACCCAGTAACTGTTAAGGCATCTCACTCAAAACATAAAAGTCTCATGGTGGCACTCAAGGAAAAAGGCGGATTCATCCTCTGGGAACCATGAATATCTGACCTCAATTTCATGACGATCTTTCCAGGTTTTGTAGAGGTATTTACCGAAAGCTGGCAGACGGATCAGCGCTGCCATCCCATGAACACTAATGAGCACTAATGCATCATCGTACCACAGTTGTCACGTTGCTTTTTTAGCCACAAGTTAGAGACTGAATATTACAGTGCTGTAAACAAACAGCAGCCTCAGTGGCCCGGCCCAGCTAAAAGCTTACTGCAACTGAAATCAGCATTGATTTGAAAAATGCATGCATTGTAAATTATTCAACACGCTCCATCGATGACGCCATGTAGAGGACACTGGTGGATATTTTCCAGATGTGATGCTTGTTGGTTTGCGATCTGGAACAGGATGAGCAATGGAGGAAGAACGCATGGCTGCAAAGTGCATTTATACTCCAGGATAGGGATTTGGTTTATAAGAGAGGTAAAGAATGTTCACAAACAATAACAAAATATATCAAATAGATAGCTATATCCAATCACGTCTCAGTTTGCTCACCGATCAATACGGCCTCAAAGATAGATTCACATTTTGTGCTTGGCGCAGAATAGATGGCATGTCTTGTACACAGAAAGATAAAAGATTTTTTTTTTTCTTGTTTCCAGGGAACAGATGAACAAAGGCAGCACACGAAAAAAAAAATACCAGAAACAGCTACGACATCCACTGTCAAGTGCCAAGGAAAAGGATGGAACGAGAGCACAAACACATGTCAGTAAAGTGTGGCAGCAGAGAGGAAAGGAAAGATGAGAGAGTAGATGAGATGAGAAGAGAGGGGAGAGGAGTGGAGCTGGAGGAGATAAATGTCTAGATTCGGGGTTCAGAGATAACCATAATGGAAGACATCCTCGGTACACAGAGGTAGTAAAAAAGGATGATGCTTCACTGTCTGGTAAGCCACTGCTATATCTTCAAATGCATCTCCTTGTATTTCGCATACGAGGGCGGCTTTGCAACAAGGCCGTGTTTCAAAACGCACCTGGCAGAGACTTTGCAAAACATCACAGCGCGACACGTTGTATCAAAAAGACGTTTAACCCGACACCGGGGATGCTGTCTTTATCTCAACTTTTTAATCATGTTTGCGTGGCGAAGATCCCAGTTTGCTGCGTAGTTATGGCCAAAAGAATCAATTTGGAGGCAATAATTCTAAATCCAATTAGTCTCACCTCGAGAGGAGACACTGGATTATTGGATTATTTTCCATTAATGGATTGAATTTCAATTGATTCCCCGAGAGCAAAATCGACCTGGTCTGTGGTCAGAAGGTTTAATAACAGACTTACACTTGCAAGCAAAGCCACTGTGATCTGCTATCAGATGACCCGTCAGTCCATAACACCCATGTGTTCCCGGTTCCTTTCTGGGTTGGATTTATAGAGGGTTTCTCTCCTCCGTCCTTCTCTTACTCACATCCTCTGAGGCATCGATATTGGTCCTGGATGAAGAGATGGCTGGTGGTGGTGGTGCTGGAGGTCGATTTGAAGCTTCACAGAGCTTCGGATGAAGGCACAGGGGATCACCGGAACCTGAAAATTACGCAAATGAATACAGTTAGAAATCCAAAAACTAGTCGAGATGTTCCATTCTTAAGCAATCCCACTGGCAGATTGACTCATTACTTGAGGTTGCTTTAAGAAAAAAAATACCTCGTCACGCATGAACACACAACAAAGGAGAACAAGCAGGGGTTTGCATCTGAAGAAATGACTATGCACTGCGTTTAATCAACTGGGTGTGAGTGTGTGTGAGTGGATACGCAGCCATTTGTACAGCCTGGTGTTTGTTTACTGTTCAGCGCCCTGCTCTGCAACAACCTTTGATGCAATTTACAGAATCCACTGTTGCGAATCAAAACCATTAACAACCAATTTGTCCCTGACTATTAGTATTACCTCCAGATATAAGATCGGCAAACACGGAGAGCGCTGTTCACAAGCGGCGTTGTCCAATTAAAGTTGTCGTCGGCCCTGACTGTCTGCGAGCGTGCCTACGCAACGAAAACTATCACAGAAACTATGCTGGAATTAATTCTTCGCCGCTCGCACAAAGACGCCACTGTGGAGTTATTCCACTCGTCTTGCTGTAAATCCGAGAAAGACAGTGTGCCCCTTTTTGCCCACACACTCCCAGAGCCCCACTGCCCACAGGTGTGAGACACAAAGGCGTATTGTTAACACTTAGCCGCTGTAACGCAGCTGAGCAGAAAACAGAGGAGAAGAGGTGAATTAGTCACTGGACCCAGCAGGAAGAGCTCATGAGCTACAGCGAAGGAATTGAATGAACAAGGTATGGAAAATGCCTGTTTTTTTCCCCCCCAAACACCAGAGGAGCTGGACTTTTCCAAGCTGCTGGCATTCGAATGGGAACACGTTTGTCATAATTAACTCGAGAGCTGTAAAGTGGTTAAAAGATCCTTCATAAAAATCTGGAAGTTTACACCTCTGTAAAACCGGGAGACTTTCAAGAAACAGGTTACAGCTTTTCTCCGATGCTAGAAACAAAAGCTTGAGGATAAGTTGCATAAAAAAACACCAAAATAGGCTTCAGGAACACTCAAGATGGAAAAAAATGGTGACATTTCTGGAAAAATATATGTCCATAGATTCGAGGTCACCCGCTAAAATAAATGCTCCTCCTTTAGGCTTGATTTTTCTAACATTTTAAACTGTGCATTTCTAGCTTCAACTGACATCTGGTTGGGAGTCTGTCTGACAATTAGCATCACACAGCTGGGCTTTTTGAGAATCTCAGTTTTAATCAAAGCACAATGACTGCGACAACTAAAATGATCACAGGCACAAAATTAAAAAAAAAAAAATTGAATTATCACTACACTGCAAGGATTCGCATAATTAAAGGAATTAAAAGGATGTATAATTTATACGATCCAATTGTGTGGGATGATTTTTGCTCTATCAAATAGAACAATGTGCTCTTAAGAAAACCTCATATCTCTGTTTTACAGCTTCGCCTACTGAGGAGCAGTTCAAGCATCGCTCGGTTGTGATTTCAGTAAAACATTTCTGTTCATTGCTCCACAGCTTGCTCGTCATTTAAATCAGGTAATAGATTTTCATCCACATCACACCTACTCGAGCACCTTCCTGGTGGGCTGACATGACATCTGGGCTGATGCAACTCTTTCTTTTTTTAATTATCTGACCTGCCCATTAAACAGATTAATCACCCCATTTGTTTTTTCTCTTTTTGAGTGTTTTTTTTTCCTAATTGACGTTGCACATCTGAAAAAAAAAAGGCCCAAAATGGACGAGACAAAACAGAAGGGAGGCACGGGGAGGTGGCAGCCAAAAAAAACGACAGGCCCTTCAGGCACATGCTGCCAAATGTGCAAGAATCACTGACATGTTTGGAGCAGCACTCGTGACCGATGATGATGATGATGATGATGATGATGGCGGGCACAGTGAGGAGGAGGAGGAGAGAGAGAGAGAGAGAGTGAACAATTGGTGCTGAAGTTTTACTCTCTCTTCATTTTCAGCCCCCGAACAATAGGGACTGCAAACAATGGGCTGGCTGCATGGGTCCACAATATGTCAAAAGAGATGATGGTGATTAGCATTAGACGACTCTGGAGTCCAGGGAACCGTTAAGATCCCTTTGATATAATCGAGCAAAAAGGAAAAAGTGCTAATGTGGGTAAACGAGCTAGTCCAAGGAGCTTCAGGTGGACGCAAACGGACTTCTCTTTTTGGGTTTTTGAAGACGTTTTACCTTATATATTCGGTTCTGAAGAAGCCTCTACCGTACAAACCTTTGCTTTACTGTGATGGAAGGATTGAAACACATGCATCTTTGTGCAAAATATACATACAGGGGGAAAACATACGCCTAGTTTGCCACTTTTATAAACGCTATGAAGTGGGTTCAGCATATTTAGCATCTCCTTAAGTTCCTGCTAACACTTAATAGAACATTTCCAAGGCTCAAATTCATCAAAAGCAGACTTAGGAGAAGCCTGCCGGGATACAAGCTGGCATTTATGTTGATGGAGAAACATATCCATATGGCACTGGACTCCAGTGTAGTCATTGATGGGGTCACTGGGACGAGTGACTTATTAGGAAAGCCGCTCTAATAACCAACGACCGTGAAACTATTCATTGGAGCTCTCTTTGTTTCACCTCCATGTTTGCAGCTCCCTGTGTCTTAGAAGTCATCTGAGTTCACAGGCATCCTTTCGACTTTGTGAGTTCAACTCTACTTTTGTCTGGAAAACATAAATCTTACGGTCAATAATTCATCATGTCTATTTTATCTTTCTCCTTGCTCAAACACACACACACACAGGATGCCATTGCCTTTTAAGATTCATCACAGTCGGGTATACAATTTTGCACTTTTTTTGGGCGTTATTTATGTTTCCTCTCTTTATCTTCCCTGATCCCTTCTTACTCATGGCTGTCGTGTCTTTGGGGACTGATGGTATACATATTCAGTGGAAGGTGGGTGGTGTGTGTGTGATCGATAGCGGCGGGTCGGTCTAGGTCAAATGCCAGGGTCGATTGTTTTATTTATTTATTTATTTCCCTCCCAGTTCAGCCTTGCACCTATTACACCATAAACAAAACAGATGCAGCAAAGAGAGCGCTATCCTGATTTTAAATACCTGATATGGGACAAGGTTGAAATAACTGGTGTGCACACTTCCTGCAATGTCACTCACAGGCTCCTTTCCTAATTAACGCTCCTGTCTTTCGAGAAGACTATTCGAGTCTTTGTCATCTGGGTGTATTTATCAGACTTTTAGAAAACTCCCCTTGAGCCACAGAAGTCATTATAAAACCGTTCTCACAGGCTGTGACGACGGAGCTGACAATGACATTTAAAATTGGTGTCTCCAGCATCGATGCTTGTGGCTCTAATTTCTCTGATTCTTATTAAGCACCAGAGACTTTACTAGATTTACTCTCTAGTGTGTTTTACTATCTATATATATATATATCGAAGCGGTGAACGTGCCAATGATACAAGAAGGTCAAGTTGAAAACATAGTGAGAAAAGAACAGCTTGCCCTTTGAACCGGCACACGAACCCAAATCTTGTTACTCAGTCTGTCAATCAAAGATGAATCATAGTTTAAAGAGGCAGAGAGTTGCAATATTAGCAGCGTTCTTTGGATCTGAGCACGTTTTACCTCTTCGCTCTCGGCTATCTTACTGCGGCTCCTATTTCAAACGACAAAGTTGTTCCGCAGAGGGTTTAGGGAAAGTTTAGTTACTATGCAGCGGTAAAAAGATATTAATAATGGATAAAATAGGTAATGTGTTATACTGAAGTAATAATACGCATGGAAGAACTAGGCTAGGCTTTTTGCAATGTTAATATATTACTACGGATGGTTAAAAGCCTGAGCTAAATGATAATAGGTATAAAAAATGTATAAAATATGCTTAGTTATTCATACTGGATTTCACTTGGCTTAAAGTCCTATGGGAGACTTTTATGAAACCATCTTCATCTCTTCAGTATTTCCCTGCTTTCCGCCCCGCACATTCGGTCCGCAGAAAAAAGGGAGACACGCTCACGGCGCACGATTATTACAGGCACAAGCACTTCCTTTCTGTGCCGCTCTGCCCATTGACTAACAGGGGAAACATGCAGGTCATTAAAGTTTTATGTGAGTGCAGTCATCACCCAGCACTCTGAGGTTCAATCATTAATTCATACCAAAACAGGGAGCACCGTAGCTAAGCACCAGCTACCAAGTAAATACTTGATACTCAGCCTGTCTTCTTTTTTCATTCTAACCGTGATTTTCGGGGTCAAAGTATTTGTAATCCGCGCACAAATCCGATGCGTGCCATTCATACGCGCCCACGTGTTCGGCGAGTTCACTTCATGCCATTCAGACGCTGCCTTCCGAACACATAAATCCAATATTGACGCCGTTCATTTCCGAGGCTTGTGTCGCTTCCTGAAAATGATGAATCCATACTTTCATACATAATGGGGGTAAACCAGGGTCTCCGGAGAGCACAGATGCACGCGGTAACCTTCATTCAGGATGCTCAGTGCAAGCTGGGATTGTATTTTGTCAGGTTGGAAAAAATTTGATTTCACACAGTTTAGACAATGGTGAGAGTGTGTATGTTTGCAAATGGGATTCCATCTGTGAGGGTGCTTGCTGGGAAACAAAGAACAAGACAAAATGCTTGCTTTTTAGAGACAAAGACATATCATGCTGGAAAAAACAAATGGTACAGCTGTGTATTTAACAAAGTGTATTACATAACACGTCTACCTTAGTGTTCATTTAAGGATTAACCGGTTTGAGATGTAACTTTGTAATCACACCGAATCCTCGCTCGCTGGTCCGCCGAGCACGGCAAGCAGGGCCTGAGCCTCAAACGCCACCGCTTGGAAATGCCGAGGGAAATGGCTGAGAAATATTATTTTTACACACCCGTATCAGAGGATGAGCAGAGTAATCTCCAGCCTCCGGTTTGAGGACTCTGAAAATGACACTTCTGGGGCACAGCATAGGTGAACCGGGGACAAGAGATGATAATCATTGCAATTACAGCTTCACCGCTCGTCCTACTGCGGCTCAGCCAAGGGTGACGAGTTAGCTCCTTTTTACTGAAGCCAACGATAAGCGGTGTAAAAGCGCGAGAACTACGAAACAAGTAAACGGTCCAACTCTCACGTACACTGTGTGTGAACATATTGTAAAGGGGCTATATTTAAAACTATTGCACAGCTTCATTCTGACCCAACAAACTGCTGCTCTAATTAATATGACCTTGTTTGGATTCGACTTCCTGCAGCTTCCCTCTCCTTCAGCACAAGTGTTGCCTGAAACAGTGCTTTGTGTTTAAGTGCAGGAGCGCTCATTAAAATGAACACTCACTTTCTTGCCCCACTAACAGAGTGACAAGACAAGCACTTCCTCTTTTCGCAGCGAGTTGCGACACAATCCTCCGGTCTACTTATAAAAACACTGACCTACTGTGGCAGCCAGCGAAGCTTGAAATAGACTCCTAATGAAATATGATAAACAACAAGCACGCCTGAGCCGGAAGTTTAATGAAAGTAAGAAATGTTGTTTTAAATTGGGTTGCCGCAGAGTTCTTAATAAAGTGCACGAGTGTTAAAGAGAACATCTTCTAAATGCATTGATAAGAATCACAGTCATTGTCACACTTTATCAACACTGCACAGAGAGCAGTCCTTTAAAAACAGTGTTTCATGAGGTCAAGAGGTCTCAGTCGTCCATTTGTTCCACCAAACAACTTTTAAACACACAAAAACAGTCCACAAAATTAAAACGTAATCCTCATCATCCTCATTTCAGTGACAGACAGACAAGCCAGACAGGGCAGATTAGAGAATTACGAACAAAAGGGGTTATTTAAGGCTAAATTAACCTCCTCTGATTGACGTAATAAAAAAGTCTGAATAAAAGACTTGCTTGTCCACAATGTGCAAATCCTCCCTGTTTTTAATTTACCTGCATGAAGCTTGAACTCAATGCAACAAACTAGTCTGTGAACGAAAGACAGAAGTTACTCAAAACTGGAAGAAATAGAAAGACGTGTCATAAGATGTTCCTCACATTGATTCCACGACTGTTTGTTTAGCTGAGATGACATTAGTTAATTAAAATGACCTAAATTGCCCCCAGGGGACTAATAAAGTTTTTGGAATTGAATTGAATAACCAGACTTACATTCCCTTTACCATGAAGATGTCTAAACTTTTAAGGAAGTCAAACCGAAACAGAACTAGTATCCGGTTATCTCCACACCCTCACATCCCCCCTGTAGCTCTTTCTCTATTTACTCCCAGGCCACCAGCAGAGCCCTGAATCAGTTTTTACATCCATCACCTGACAGACAATCTATAACAACCTTTTAGTTATTGCTAAAGTAAATGGATGTCATTTTTAAGCAAACAATATCAGAGAAATGACTCAACTGTGACTCACATCTTTCTATCCGGGCTGCTGTCATCTCAGTGGTCTGCATTTATATGTCAAGTTCAACTTTAATAACTGTCCATCATCCATTCTTGTATAACACTGCCTGAACCCACAGCTAAACAAACCGGTTTAATAAGCGCGCACGCTATCAGCATCAAACATTCTCACCTGAGGAGATTGAAAAACCCTCATCAGGAAATTAATCTTTGTATTAACGTGCGTCTAACTATAGCTCGCGTATTCCCCGGGGTGACGGAGATGTGGGCTACGTAGCCCAATATTCAGACCGCAGATGAGGAATCTGAGGTAACTCCTAAATTAACAGCAGCTTTTACTAGGCCATTTAATCAGGGATGGAACTGAAGGTTAACTTGTTGTGAATGAGGTTATGGTGAATGAGGGGACATTAATAGTTGATGTTTGAACACATGGCACTTCAATGAGGTTTTTAATAAAGCCACGTTGATGTCAGTATTGTCACATTAAGGCAGGATTAAGATCCCAGTGTTCACCAGCTTGGTACATGTACTCATTTTGTGCTCACTTGTTTCAGTTTCATGGGTCAGCCTTTGCCTTTAAGAGGAAGGGATTCTGAAGGTTATACGTGGGGAAACCCAAAACTAGATCAGTCCTCCTTTTAGAATAACATGAACTGACATATTATCATTCTCTGTTGTGATATCAGAAAAACAAGCCATCCTGTGTGAGCTTACAGCATCCAGCATGACTGCTGAACATGCAGCCTGCAGGCCTGCCTCTGCCATGTAGTAGGCTTTACTACGCGTACTCACCCCCATGCGTATTTTTTTTTTTTTTATCCTCCCTCTTACACCAGTGAGGATGCTGCATATCCAACGTCCATAAACCTGATTGGATCTTCGATATATGGGATGAAAAACGCTCAGAATGCTATACAATTAATGTAAAAGCAGTAAGACAGAGAGTAATTACATGGAGCATCCTGGTGGTCGCATGGCGCATAGATTTGCTCCACTAACCCATATTTACTGTACTCAATGCTGTCTATGTGTAGGAATGACAGCGTATAATGTCCAAATCCGGTGGTATGCGTGCGTTTTCCACCTCTGGAGAGCAGGTGTAGCATTTTTTTTCTGATTTTACCGGAATGCATAGTGGTCTAATTATAAGAGAGACGCGTGGAGGCGAGAGATGTTATTTTTTAAAAATGAAGCTTGGTAAATACGGTCGATATTTACGCATACATAAGTAGATGGAAACGCACCCCAGCTCGATTCCAGTGTGGCTTTTTCCTCTTTTTTTTCATTCTTTTTCCTGTGCATCTTACCGTTTGTACTGCGATGACCTCGCCTCACACGGCGCAGCGGCGGATGATGTCGGCTCCTGTCGTTCGTGCGCACGTCTCTGTTGTTTTATGTCCTTCGGTGGATATCACAATGAAGTTGTCGAATCGTCTGACCGGTGCCGACGAATGCGTTTAGGTTCCCCTGACGATCATGTTTCCAGCAGATCTCTCTGAGGATGCGCCTTCACACCCCCCCCCTAACGTCTGCCTGCCTGCCTGCCTGCCTGCCTGCGCTGAGCCGCGTTATGGCAGCCGGAGTGGAGACTGGAGACCCTCCCCCGGGCGCAGAGCGGTATCAGGTGGACACTCAGCATCCTTCACATTCCTGCATCACTGGACGATAAAGGGCATGCCTGTACGTAAAAATAAATAAATAAATAAAAAAAATAGCAGCTCAGTCTGCTCTTATTTTTCCCACCCTATGGTAGTTTCTTTTCTTACGGTTGACATTTAAGCACGATATTTGCTCAATACATTATGAAAGGCTTCAAGCTGTAACATTCCTATAGAGCTCCTCTGGGATTACAAATTCACACTGACCTTTTTATTTTTTTTATTTTTTTTACACTATGCTGCTTTCACGTGTCACATGACTCAAAAGACGTCCAAGTTCAGTGACATATTTTTGACAAATACATTTAAATTTGTATTGTAGTGTTTTTATTTATTTATTTATTTTCATTTTGTTTTAATATCTGACAAAAGGGAAGTGCTTCATGTGAGTATGTCACAAACACATATGCACAGCATTTACAGTAACATAGGAACTGTGGTTTGGTACTTCTGGAGCATAAATGTAAGCAGAGCCACCTGCTGGTAATGATGCCATGCTGGATTCAAGGCCTCACATAAAGTTGTAAATATGAGCATCCTGTTCACACTGTTCATAAGGTTTTAAATATCAGCATCCTGGAAATTTCATATGGACACTTTAGGGAGGCCTATGTGTTTGGCATGACATATACATATTATACTGTATATTTGCCCAGTTTTATTGTCATTGGAGTCATGTGAATAAATATTATATGAATCATGTGCGACTGTGCCTGCACCGTCTCCATTCTGTTGCTGCTGCTCAGATGTTTGCAGTCACATTTTGTTAACATTCAAGGCTACACAGCAAGTGGCATTTGCATGTGACTCACGAGCCGGAGATATGAGCTCCCAAGGAAAACTTGAGGGCACTTTTGTGTAAAGGGCATCATTGTTAAAGCATCTCTCTTCCCAGGAGCCATGAAGTCAAATTTCACGTCTTCAAAGGCTGTTAAAGATCACGAGGACAGTTTATGACAGTAAAAATAAAATCAAAACAATGCAAAAAAAAATAAAAAAAGGTGCCTCTTGTAAAGCGTATGGAATAATATTCTACGGCTTCATGACATGAATATACAATCGTTTTGTATGGATGACCAGCTTTTCTGTCCTCTTGTGGAAACTAGATTGAGTTAATGCACAAATAATTCTTCAATTAGGGGCAATAGACTGCTCCCAAATAAATACATTCATTAGCTTTGGAGAAATCATTTACAAATGATTATGTACAGTCTCTGTAATGTGTGCTGAGAGAGATCTATTAACAGAATCTAATATTCATATTGTTTTCATTAGTGTATAATCACCTGAAAATAAGACTCTTGGTGTTTGTGTTAAACTAGAATGAGTCATTTATACATACATTGTGCTCAGGCCTTCTATGGAGTCTGCAGTGTTGAATCACTGTGTTTCTACAGTAGCTAAGAAGGTTAAAACTGAACAGTGACTTTGGTAAGCAGCAATATTGGAGGCTGATAAATGAAGCCAATGTGAAAGAGCCAAAACATGCAGTTCCTCAAATGGCCATTTGAGGGTGGATCCAAAAGTGAGCAAGTCCCCGAGGACCTTCATGTTAACCTACAGCATAAACAAACATGTGTACAGCATGGTAGGAAAAAACAATTTTTGTCTCTATAGTTAAAATGCTAACGGAGCAGTGGATAGAGTTTTTATAGAACTCACTTGTTTAAATTGAATTAAGGATAAAAGTTATGCATAATTAAGGCCGTGGCCACTGTAAGTAACAGGTGGGTGCCATCAGTGGCCCAGAGATGTTTGCCTGGCAGCCTCAACTCTACTACTGCTTGACCTCTTTGCTAATTTTTCTATTCGCTGGGAGTTAGAAGGAGTCAAGCAATCCCAAGACGGCGACAATCAGAGCCGCCACATTGAGCCTCAGCATCACTCTTCAGGAAACCTATGGGTGATGTCAAATGGATGATGGAGTTCGTCCATCTTTATATACAGTCAGTGGTTTTTATTGGCCATCATAGGTTCACCTACATGCTTGGAAGGGGACAGTGAGGTAAGTGAGGGTATTCAGTTGGTTGCAATTTGCAACTTCACCACTAGATGTCGCTAAATCCTACACACAGCATCTTAAAGGCTGTATTTTTATGTGCTGGTTGTTTAAACTGTGATTTGTAGACAGTTAACACAGAAGATAGCCACTTCAGACTGACTCACAAGCTTAATGGAGGTCATGAGGCAGGGCGCTTATAAAATCTGTGAGGTCTGAAGGAGCTGTATGCTTTTTTTTTTTGGTTTGTTTTCTTTTCTCAGCTCCGTTTGAGTACATATTTGATGTTTGCACATTTTACTGATAAAGACTCTGCTCTACTAACTTGCATTTACAGTGTAACGCATGCATCTTAACAACTCTCCAAAGTGGAAATAGCCTCAGACACATTTACGTGGATTGCGACTATTAACAGTAAAGCAGTGTGAATTTTCATTTAATGCGGCCCAAGGCTTCTTGGACGGATGCCTGTGGAAAAATGTGTTGCAGATTTTGTGTAGGACATTTGGCACAGTCAAAAAGGCCTTATATAAAATGAAAAATATAGCAGAGCTTTTCTAATTAAATATTTAATAAACTCAGGACCCATAAAATCTTCTTGGAGAACATCCATCCATTAGCTGTATACCTGCTTTATCTTGTAGAAGGTTAGCGGTGGCTGGAGGCCATCCCAGCTGACAGTAGGGTGAGAGGTGGGGTACAACTGGAGAGGTCGCCAGTCCGTCACAGAGCTAACACAAAGAAACCATGCATTCTCACACCTATGGGCAATTTATAACCATCAAGTTAGCCCAGCCCCACATGTGTTTGGACTGTTGGAGACCGCAGAGAAAACACACAGGGAGAACTCCACATAGAAAGGCTCAATTTCCAAGATTGGAACCCAAAACTCTCTTGTTGTGAGGTAGCAGTGCAAACCAATGTACCACCCCAAAACTAAGAATACAGATGTGTCACATCTACATAGTTAGCAGGAAAATGTGTGAAACAGAGCCCACATGAGTAGAACAACAGGTTCATTTGGTATTTGTTTCAGATAACATTAAGCCAGAGGTGTCAAACTCTGGTCCTCAAGGGCCACAATCCTTCATGTTTTAGATGCTTCTCTCTTCCAACACACCTGATTCAAATGATCAGCTCATCATCAAGCTCTGCAGAAGCCTGATAACGATCCTGATCATTTGAATCAGGTGTGTTGGAAGAGGGAAACATTTAAAACTTGCAGGATTGTGGCCCTTGAGGACCAGGATTCGACACCCGTGCATTAAGCTGATAGCAAAGACTCTGGTTGCTAAACATATGTTTCTACAAGATGGAACCTCACCCCTACTGTGTCAGAGACAACTGAGGTTAACAATGCACTGAAAAAAGAACATCTGGGCCAGAACTGAAAAAAACATCTGTATTGTGACTAAATAAAATACAATAACTGGTGCCTGAAAAGTTGCAAACATCAACAGCTTACTGCATGTGTAGCAGAATCCTGAGTCCATTTATTTACTGGTTGCGTGTTATCACCTGAAACTCACAGCACATTTGAGGTGTATGTTTTCAGTTCCATTGCACTGGCTGTTCCTAATAACTTAAAGTGGACATTTTATCTGTTACACATGCACTATGTCTACTCTTCTTTGCAGTGTGCACTCCATTGAACCTGTAATACCAGCAGCACATGCTGTATTTCAGCTGGGGGCAGTGTTGCTCTATAAATTCCCCTCAAACCTCTGCTGCTTCTGAGCACTGCTTAGTGATTCATAAAGATTTATGTCTGTGTGTAACAATAACCCAATCTAATTTACTTCATCATATAGTTGAATTATTTTACTTTCACTCCATTTTAAAGGCAAACGAGATCCAACCGTCATTCTCGACTCTAATTAAGCAAACTGAATTGTGTGTGAATCATGTGGATTGCTCGCCCAGCTGACATTAGTTGCCATAGAAGAAATACTCAAGGCTGCTTAAAAAAGGAAGAAAAAAAAAAGTAATTTCTTAAATACATCCTCTTCGTATCGTCTCTTTGTCCTCATCAGTGCAGCAGCAATCATTGGGTTCTAATTGTCAGCGCTCTGTGCGGCACACTGACATCAATTCCAAAGTGTTACGATTAATCGGTGTATCGATACCGGATCTGATCGCTTGTTTTGTTCTTCTGGTTTTCCCCCCAGTTAATATTATAACTTGGTGCTTTCAGAGTGAAACTGCACCGAAGCTCTTAGTGAAGGTCATTTTGCGGGGTGGACAGCGAAGCACCATGTTGTAGGTACATTCAGTTCCTCAAGGCTCTGGAGACCTTTAGGGAGGAAAATTGTTTCCCACCTGCATGTCAAACAGACTTCTGTCCCAGAAAACACCAGAATCTGACCTTCATCATTTCATTTCATCCCATCTGAGAGGGGAATTTCATCACATCGCAAGTTTTTTTTTTCTCCCACATTGCTTAATTATATTAGACTAATTTCATTCCTTGATGCTTATTTCAGAGCAGGAGTCCCGTCTGCCAGCAGTGACAAACCCACACCACACATCTTAAGCTGTGCCCTTGTACCTGAAGCATCCACAGCCTGGTACTAGCGGGTATATTGTTCTGAAGTAGGCCATGATGACAAGTTGTTCACTAGTGACCGCTGGCAGTGATATAAATTTTTCTTTCTGTCCTGCCTGTTGGCTCTAATGCCAGAGCAAGCGAAAAGGTGCTGCTGTGAGCTTTATGACAAAATGCTTTATCCCCCATTAACCTTCACAGAGTGGGTATCAGGAGGGGATTTCAGGTGGAATAAAGCACCGGTGTCAATAGGCAGGTGTGTCACGGAGCTCAAAGGAGACGACAGGCTAGCGCGAGCCGCCCTCCGTCCTTCATTTCTCCTCTTTCTTTTGGGGTCATTCCTTAGCTGGGCTCTGACAGCAACCACTGATAAGGAAATGATTAAGTATCACGGACTCGACCACGATCCAATTCATGTTCCCGGCTGCTCTACAGACTCCAGAAAGAAAAGGAAAAAGAAAGAAAAAAAGTGCACGAGAAGCTTTTTTTTCTTCCCAAACATAAGGTTCTAACAGCTTTTTGATTACTCCTCCTATAAGCCATATATGTGCGTTAAGCTGCTCGACTTACAGCTTGAAATCCATTTCCAGTACATTGTGTTTCCTGAATGTGCCACATGTTGCAGATCCTATACGCACGCTGGAGTGTGAACGCAGGTTCTGGATCGTAGAACTCGGTGCGACAATTCAGGCTGAACTCGCCACTGTATGTGAAATTGATCGGTTTTGGCTGACATACTGTAAAACACAAACACACGCTATATGTGCGGCTGCGGATTTAGTCCACGGCGTCTGCAATCAGCTGTGACATTCCCCCTGTGAAGCATCTGGGCACCCATGAAAATGGAAATGGCAGCGGCTGATCTGTCGATGGGGACCAATCTGCCTCCTCATCAGGGCTCTTCATTAAATTCGAGCACTATCCATTAGCCCCTGTAATCCTCCTCACCCAGTGCCACACACGACCTTGAGGTGCAACAGTACACACTGTTTTAAAAAGCTCCCGAGGTATAGTTAATGTCACTTCGGCTGCTGGGCTTCGTGGGTGAACCCGCTGTTTTGACACGGGATTTAAGGAGCTCTCAGAAGCCCGCAATTCCTCACAGAGTCATCTGTTACATTACAGCCAATCATAACCGGTAATCTAACTTATCCTCATGATGCTCATCGCGCAGTGTGACTTTTTTCACTGTCTACCACAGAATGCGATCATGCCTTGCTCACCATAGTAGCTGCTTAATTGAGCTGGATGTGCGTCAATGATTTCACTTAGAGGGGATCATCAAGATTCAGACAAGCACCTGGTCTTTTATGTGCCTGTAGAAGGCAGGCAGGAAAAACGATTACCGGCCTCATTTGTTCTCTATAGACAGTTGTGACCTTTCCAATTGGCACATCCTCTTACGAATATGACAGCTTTTCTTTCCCGAAACTGGGAGTGATCTTGCATTTAATATGCACATAAATTGCATTTTCGCATATTGGGGGCGCTTAGAGCAAGAACATACTGTACAATCAGTATGGTGGTGATTTCTGACATCGGACGTGTCAGTTGTTAGTGACAGTTCGTGGTAGGTCCATTGTGCTCCCCTTTTAGCACCACTCTCACAATTCTATAAGAATAGGCCTCGTTCCAGTAAATGGTTTCAATACATGGCCGCGCACGTGCTAAAATGCGGCTTCATTTAACGTCCAGTGAAGCGAACGAATAACAATACGAGACAAATAATACGCGGATTGTGTTCCTTTTTTTCAATAAACACATCAGTGTCAACAAAGATGCAAGCAATGGAAAAAAAACGAGCCCTCTTTTAAAACAAATTACATTTCCATGCAACTAAGAAATGTAATATTTTCCCAGATTACATTTGTTTGTGAAATAGGCTTCAAAGCGACACATCTTTTCCATTCATTGTATTGCTTTTCAATTCCTTTTCAACCAGCCATTCATGTGTTCTGTGTTGCATCACTCCGGTAACCCAGAAAGCGTAACATTTGAACGCGCTGGCTTTACTTGAGCATCATTTATTAATGCACACGGTTGTCCGATAGAGCTAAAAATATCTGCGTCATGAGTTCATAGCCAGATGTTCTCTGCTTGTATTGTCACTGTCGATCCTTTTCAGGTAAAAGGAAGTTTATCTTAAACCTAAACCACGATGTTTTCCTAAAGCTAACCAAGTTGTTTTGGGGTCTAATCAAGCCAAGTAGTTTTAGGGCCTAAACTTAACCAAACAGGAAGTGAAAATGAAGCTTAAGTTAAAAAAATACGACAAAACTAACTGAGGACACAAACATCCTGGTTCTAAGTCCTTCAGCCCTCCGACTTCCTAGTGTAAACCGGACAAACTGCTATAAGCTTGTTGGCACCGAAGGAAACCTTTACATTTGTTGGTCTATATGCTTCTTTGAAAATGTGCTTGATAATGCATTTTGGCTGCAAAAGAGCCCATTCAGGAGGAGAGGTTGGAAAAACTGTGGACACGCCGAGATTTTAAAGGAATTCGAGGGCTGTAACATTATAACTGACTGGGATATAAGCTTGAAATTGGAGATAATGCACACTGTGCCACGGAAACAACAACCAGGAAGACAGAAGTATCCCTTAAGAGCTGCCTTCACACTTTAACACCCGATGAAAACCACTGACCTGGAAGATATTGTAGCTGGACTTTAAAAATGAAGTCTTGAACATAGCACATATTGTGAGAAATACAAGAAATGAAGACAGAAGACACACACGGGAGATGCAAAGCAAAACGCAGTTTCTACAGTCCATAACCATAAAATCCCCCAGTCTCCATTTGTACAGTGTGGTTAGATTGTATCATAAAATGAATTTCTGCTGAGAGGTAGGGGATAGAAGCACAGTGAGTGATTGCCAAAATCATTGTTTACTTGAATGGATTACCTTTCAGTGGAACTGTTAGGATGTGCAATCACCGAGAAATATCAGCGCAGAATGAACTGGCAGGACTATCAAGACAAAAAAGCTCAAATATCGAGTGGATGTTTGATTTGGGACCGTTATCCTCCTCCACAGGAGCCACAGGATTTACAGTAAATGTTGCTGTTTTTGTACCTTAAGCTTCACTATAGAGTGTAAATCCACCTCTATCATGTTTTCCACAGAATATCTGCACGGCTGCCTTTCATCAACTAGTGCATGTTGCCTTAAAACACCCATAAATTACACTTTTACATCTCCATCTGTCAGAGATTGTACCCTTAAATTACACATCAATTCTAGCTTTTAATTTAAACACTGAAAAAAAACAAACATTCAAAGTGGTTCAAATATTATTAGCAACTCAAACCTTAACATGCATCTTAGCATAGTGGAAAGAATTATGAATGGCAGCGCTACAGTCAGGAAAGCCGTGGTGTGAAGCTGACCCGCGGTGCTCAGCTGACAAGTCAAATTACAAGCATGATGCAAACGCGAGGATCTGATGAAATGTTTTCTCCTCTTTTTTTTTTTTCTCCAAGACACAAGAGGGACGAATTCAATTTGAGTAGGTTATGGAGAAGGATTCATCTTT
This sequence comes from Stegastes partitus, assembly GCF_000690725.1. Lineage (NCBI taxonomy): Eukaryota > Metazoa > Chordata > Actinopteri > Pomacentridae > Stegastes > Stegastes partitus. Next base: position 269,492 of record NW_007577998.1, read on the forward strand.
CGAATGTGAGGAGACAGAGAGAGAAAAGGCGGAGAGGAATATATCTCTGGCGCTTCTCTCTCCCTCCCAGTGGAAGTGTTAATGCTTTGTGCTGTTGCCACTATTTGTTGTGCAGCGCCCGGGTTGATCAGCGTCTGCTGCCTCGCTGTCTGCGGAGGCCATCGCTGGTGATGAGATCGTATAGACTGTGTCTCAGATGCCCACACATACGCAGGAAGAAAAAAAAAAAAGGAATGCCCACACGCACATAGACACGCGTTGTGTTTACACGCCTCTTTGTTGCTTCCTTTAGTTCTCATGGTTTTGCACCACTGATTCTGCTTCAAGGCCAAAAGTTCTTTTTAAGCCATTTTATCCAGGGGCTCTTCTGTCCATCACCGCTTTCATATCTTCAACCGAACTGGAGCCCAGTCTAAACCTGAACTTTAGTAATGATGACCACAGGCACAACAACCATCTGTAATGTGTCCGCTCCTCCCTTCAGGGAGCTGGAGAAGGATCTGCTGTCACTCTAGCAGGGGAAACATCTGTTCCCATTAAATTACTGTGGCCCTGCCATGCAAGCTATCTCCTCGGCACTCCATTTTACCGCCCGAGTCCTGCGCCTGTCGACAAGGGGATAAAACAAGATTAGTTAAATGACTGGGGAAGTAGTAAGGGACAGAGGGGGGAAAAGAGAGAAAGAGAGGGAGACGTCTCGTCCCTTGTTGTCTGCTCTCTTACCAATTAGGAACTGAGGACTGTCCTCGAGTGTAGCGAAAGAGGGATATAATCACCTCATCCATCAGCTAACTTGTCACCACATGGCCTAAACCCATTACATGAGTAACACTGTGAGTGGCCCGCGAGAAGAACCTTGTCCACGCCGAAGATCTCTCCGCTTTTGAGATTTTGCAGGGAGCGGATATACTGGCCACAGTGAGACAATTACTCCACAAATACTGCACTATTGCTCACGTGCAAAGACTATGGCAGACAACCCCAAGCTGCAAACTCTATGTGTGTGTAGATGGAACTGTGGTGCATCCAGTTTTGGTCTTTATCCATCAGAGGAAACATTAAAAAAAAAAAAAGAAGGAGCTAAATCATTTGGACAGTTTGTTCAGTCAACATGAATTAGATATATCAGAGAGAGGTTTCTGTGTGTGTGACTAAGTGCTCTCAGTGGCTCTAACCTTTGTATCATTGTACTTTCTCATCTGACGACAAGAGAAAAAGCAATCTAGATATTTGTGCATCTCTAACATATTTTACTTTAGATGAAGCTAATAGGACTGTTTTTTTTGCTTTTGTCATGTAAAGTAGTACCCAAGATGCATTCATTTGGTATTCAACAGATACAGATGTGAGCTAAACTAAAGGCCATCGCAGGCTGCTGATGTAACGAGACTATTCGAAACCGTTGCAAAGCATTTATGTCGAGATAAATAGCTTTTTTTTTTTTTTCTGAGACAGGAAAAGAGCCACTGTTTTAGTAACAGCTTTAACAGCATTAAGTATGACCATATGTGCAGACATTTGTTGCTGAAATGCATTCAGTCATAGTATCAGCTATCACTGATTTAAAAAATCACTGTTTTGCATTGTGGTGCATTTTTTCCCTTATGTGACAAGGAATTAGAAAAAAAACACATATGACAATAATAAGTTTCCCCCCAAATGTTAATTCAAATTCCATCCATCCATTATCTATACATCGCTTAATCCGGTCGTGGGGGGCTGGAGTCTATCCAAGCTGACTTCGGGCAAAGGCAGGAGACACCCTGGACAGGTCACCAGTCTATCACAGGACTACACTTAGAGACAGACAACCAAGCACACTCACATTCACACCTACGGACAATTTAGAATCACCAATTAACCTCAACATGTTTTTGGACTGTGTGGGAGGAAGCCGGAGAACCCAGAGAGAACCCACGCTGCACGGGGAGAACATACAAACTCCACACAGAAAGATTCCAGTGCCCCCCACCAGGACGCAAACCTTGCTGCAAGGGAACAGTGCTACCAACTGCGCCACCTTGCAGCCCCAAATTCAAATAACTTTATTTATCCCCTATAGGGGCAATTCAAAAGCTCACTGAGTATTTAATATAAAGACATCCACAAAAAAAACTTAAAACAATAAACCACATCATAAATATCACATTATATTACATGGGACGAATTAATTAATTTGCAACCAACCACAATTTAAAATAAAAGTCAGTGACAAATGATGCTTCAGCTTCTGGGTTTGCAAAGAGTCTTCAGTGCTGCAGAAGACTGCATGCAAAGTCATGCGTCTGTAGCTTGAAGAAGTGCAGGTGAGAGTCATGTGTGGGAAGAGGATGGGGTGAGGAACACAGGGCGAGCCAGGTTAGAAGAAAAAGAGATATCTGGAGGGGAAACACAGCAGGGGAGAGGAGAAGTAATGAAGAATATTGGCTGAGAGAAAACCCCGCTGAGTGTCATGACAAAGTGAGGCGGCGACGACACGGCTAAAAATAGACATTCTCAAATGGGGGGACATAAACAAAATGAAAGCAATCAAATGACTTTTATGAAGCTCTTCCCACAACGCACATACACGCGCACCCACACGGCAGATCGCATGCGTGTCCTTGATAAAGGAGAAGGCAACGGAGTACGCTGCCAGTCACAGCACAAGGATCTGGAGTGAACTGATAAGTCTGGAAAAAAACAGGTAAAGAGGAGGAGAAAAGGCAGAAAATAATATTAACTGTGGAAAAAAAATGAGTCTTTATAGAATATTTGGGTTAAACAGTGTGAAGAGTTTAAAGGAGTAGTTGGAACCCTTCTGGCAGAGAAACACATGACAAGATTCTTATGTTAGTTTGTTAAGTAATAAATCACATTCAGGAGAGTCGTTGTGTTGCACAAAGGCTGAAAACAGTGAACACATTTTGATTGGGTCGACGCAACAGCGACAAAACCTCTGAATCTGAGCACCTCCGAATCTTACTAATCAACACATGATATCGTGTTTAGAAAAAAAGTGACGTGCAAAATGTCCTTCTTCAATCATGGCCAGACTATCCATCCATCCATTATCTATACACCGCTTAATCCTCACTAGGGTTGTGGGGGGGCTGGAGTCTATCCCAGCCGACTTAGGGCGAAGGCAGGGGACACCCTGGACAGGTCACCAGTCTATCACAGGGCTACACTTAGAGACAGACAACCAAGCACACTCACATTCACACCTACGGACAATTTAGAATCACCAATTAACCTCAACATGTTTTTGGACTGTGTGGGAGGAAGCCGGAGAACCCGGAGAGAACCCACGCTGCACGGGGAGAACATGCAAGATTCCAGTGCCCCCACCGGGACGCGAACCGGCAACCTTCTTGCTGCGAGGCAACAGTGCTACTAACTGCGCCACCCTGCAGCATGGCCAGACTATTGGACTTTATTTATGTTTGAAAAGAGTTTTTTTCTACCTGCTTCCTTATACGAAACTAAACTAACTTCTAACTTCCAGAAGTAGCTTTATAGTGAATGTAAAGATGGTATTAAGTTACTCATCTAAGAAAGTAAATAAGGTTGTTTCCTAAAATTTGAACCTGTTTAAACACACTACACCATAAACTTTTACAATTCCTAATCTTTCAATGCAGAGACACTATATTCCACTTCTTCAACACTTATCCGCTCGCCGTCATCTATAGATGTTTATCACCTGCTCACTTGTGCAAACCCACAACATTAACTCTTTGCAGTCACCCTAAAAAACACCAACAGTGAAATATTTCCCACACAGCTGAGTTGGAATTACCAGTTTTATCATAATTAATAAACCCTTTAATTATTCAGGGCAGCTCAGCGGGTATCATAAAGCCAATAGTAAAAAAAAAAAAAGAAGCAGCAGCGGCTATCATCTTTCACCCGCGTACTTTCATTCTTAGCACTGTCTAAGTCTGATTAAAGCGCCGCAGCTCATTGCTATGCTTTTCAATACAATGACTGGGAGCTGTGATAAACAACTTTTTAATTGCAAATGCCTGAAGTGTGACCAGTGTCAGAAGTTTGCATTTTACAGCGTTGCCATTGCAGCACGGCTCACCTCACTTAGCAGATGGTGAACTGCATGTCCAGGCTGCTCAAAAAACACTAAACGCTGCTTTTTTAAAATATAATTTGAATAACATATTGAGCTTCATTTATATTTTACTTCTTTAGTGTTTCACCTCTTTCTTCCTTATGGTTTTATTTGAGCAGCGAGTAGTTTATTTACATCACAGACAACTTAAGGCAAAATTAGCTCTTTGGAATGTACACATTGAATATTCATTACCAAATCATTATTGCCATTTTCACCACATAATACATCACGAGCCATCTTTCTTCTGATGAGGACTTAATTGAGGTCCGCGGACACTGGTGGGCTCCATCTTCGTCTTCTCTGCTGAAGTAACGATTGGTCCTCGGTGTTGGACACGGATAATCAATGTGTAATTATTCTTTCCATGTGACGCAAAATGAATATGCAAAGACAAAGACGCAGAGCCGCAATCTTTCTATTGAGTTTTAATCACTCTGATGAAATACTGTTTTGCCCCCATTTCCATGTGTGAATAAATCAATGACACAGAAAGAGATAAGACAATCTTTCTCTCTTCTCACGCGCCATCTCCCTCTTCCAAATCGACTCCCTCCATCACTCACGTTTTACAGTAAACTTTTACAAGCAAGACATCTTGGCTTGTAATGAGACAAATATAGATTTTTACAGGTTGCGCAGCGTCTATCTGACCCAGCGTCTTCCCCTGCTCTGATAAACAACATTTTGTTATATGCATTTCACCTTGAAAAATATTTTTGCTGCATCACCACTACATCACAGATTAGTCAGCGCTGAAGCAGCCTTATCGTTCTGCTTCATAAAAAAAATACCCCAAAAAAAAGTAAAACATTTGGTATCTTGATAACAAAAGCTGCATCCAGCTCTCAGCTTTCATCAATATGTATTCAGAAACAAAACACTGAATCACTGTTGTGTAATACTGTACAGGCACATTATGAAATTGCCTTCGCAGCAAACTAACAAATACCCCCGGGCCCTCCATGCCACATGGCACAATAAGACATTCAGCTTTGCTCCACATGCATATGGAAGACTCTGAAGCGCTCACACACAATATCACAGGAGCATCCATGCACAGCCTCCGTCCCCTTCTTGTTGTCATATCACAGCGACGCCACAAAGGAAAACAAAGAGAGCGCATCATAACCTCTGCTTTGGCTAGTCTTTGTAAATTGTTCCCTTTAAATTATTCATCACTAACATATTTGTCAGCCAGATCCCCGGTCCGCTGTAGAGGATTTTAAATATTGAAAAGATTTCACATCTAATAACACCGGAGCACGCGCTCAATTCCGTAAAGCAACTATCAGGCAATGCGTGACTCACGCCGCATACAGGTTGTGTCAGCGAAGCTCTAACAGCAGAAGAGAGAATCCTGCTGCATATGTCAGCATCACTCCCAGTCAGCCACTGTGCACTATGAAAAATGGTAAACAGTGTGAGAGCATCCCATTGAATCTGCCTCCCACTCAGATTCTCCCCGCTTGGTTTTCTGACACTAAACTGGTGGGAAACAGGGGGGTGTGGGTCAGAGGTGCGCCGCCCCGACACTCCGGAGACCCGCGAGTTTAAGACCGGCTCTAATTATGGTTCTAGACTGGAGGAGATTTTGACCTTTACTGATATATTTACCAACAAACACCTCTTATCCGTCATCTTGCCTGTGAGAAAAACTGGGATCCCAAACAGCTCTTACAAGGAAAAGGCCTCCTTTTATGAGGCAACACACACACACACACGAAAAGCAGTGAAGACCCACATGCTGGCATTTACATGCCCGGCCACACACACACACACACACACACACACACACTGGAGCAGAAGCGGAGCAAAGTCATTTGATATTTTTACAGGGCAGAGCTAAGATGAATTAATTAAACTAACTAGTTTGGGGTTACATTTATATTTAAATTTTTCCTCAAAGGGACATCTTCCTCAGGACTTTAGTAATGTTTGCATTTCATTCAGAGCTAAAGATAACATTGTTCCACGTAGCAGCCCCAGTGAATACATCCAAGGTTGTGGAGCGGTCGTAAAGTAGCACTCAGTGGTCTGATGTAATCCTCCAAGAAGAAACTTCAGCTCTTTTATTTCTTGTTGTTTTGTTTTATGTTCAAGTTCACTTTAAGTCATTTTATTTTTGTTGTTTTGCTGAATTCAAATTAAAACAGTGATTAAAATTACTGACTGGCTGCTTTCATCATTTCACCTCGTTTATACCTAACTGATTAAATCTTAGCACTGATATGATGCTGCAGGCCTATGACTAATTAAAATTATTTAATAGGACATAAACAACAAAACAAAGAAAGAAAAACAAATTTTAGCACCGTTGCGAGCAGCAGAATGGCTAACAATACGACAGCATGTTGGGACAGCTTTCATTAGATCTTCAAAATAAGTCTCTAACATTGCGGGGTGATGCATTTCTTCTTTTTTTTATATTCCTACAGCTGAGGTCAACATTTTCCATTTCCAACCTCAATCGCAGTCCGTGATGAATCGTTGGTAGCCACTGACAGAAACAGGATAGCGATCAATGCAAACTGGTTGCCAAAACAACTAGCTCAATACAGCACGACAGTAAGTTTGTCACAAAACAAATAAAAACACGCAACTTGCAAATGATGCTGATGTGTCAAAATCGTTACGCGGTAAGCGATAATGTAAGAAATAATCACGCAAAATACAACTAAAGAAACTCAGGTCAGCATCGTCAGGACAAAATCCTGTAACTTTACTTTGTTATTTATGAGAATCTAAACCATTTTTACATCTATATATACGTTTATGTTTCAAATATTTTGCTGAGGCGTCGTCTAAGTTTGATGTGCTCTCATTTAAATAAAAGGTAAACACCTAGTCTGCCTCCCATCTTTGCTTTTTTCCTTCCTTTTAATTTCTAAAAAATGCAAAGTTTACGTTAATAGCATCCAACCTGACAAATCTGATTAATGCTACGACGGTATTGCAATTATCCTCTTTCTAGCTGCTGAGTCGTCACTAAAGATCATGCACCTAATTTAAAAGTTAAGTAAGAGATGTGCCACGATGACAAATTGAATGTTGGTCATGCAAAGAACAATGTAATTGGATCAGGCAGATATTTTGCACACAAAAAAAAAAGAGAAAAAGATTAATTCATGAAATTACAGCATATAATGAGATGCTCAGAAACAGCATCTTATGCTGATGAATGCCTGCAAAAGTGTAATTACACAAACACAACAACGAGGCTCAGAACATTAACCGTGTGTCTGTCTGTCATCTCAAACTATTTGCCATCAGTGGAAGTAAATTTTTTACCTTTGGAGGTTGCAAAATATTGAACCTGGATCCTAGAAATAAGACAGTTTGCCCATTAAAGACACAAAAAATAATGTGTAGCAACATTAATTAAATAGCTTGCACTGAATTTTGTAAAATGACATCACAATTCGAGAAAGCAGAATTTAATTCGGTTGATTTGGAAAGCATAACACTGTAGGTCCACACACCAGTCAGAAGACATATGCAGTACAGGGTTCTGTTTTCTGCATTAATGTTAGGCGGATGATACATACAAGCAATGAGCAGCGAGCAGCGGGGATATGATATGCAACAACAGTCACAAGCACACAGTACGTGCAGCGCCTAAATGACGACCTAACTAAAGATTATGGCGTGATGCTGAAGCAGTAAACATGTTCTGCATCGTGCTGTAAGTCAGTGGTCAGATACTGTAGAGCAGGGAATAACATCATCTGCTCACGTTATCCTCAGCATGCTGGTAAAAAGCAGGCAGCACTAGATGTCCTTCAAAACTCATTTCTGCTTGAAAATTAGCAATACTGTAAAAAAAAAAAAAAATCACTTCCTGTTAACCTTTAATTCGTCCTTACATCGCTGCTCATTAAACTCTGAATGAACGAAGGCCTTCTATTGGCTACGTCTAACAGGAAACTTCTTGATTCACCAAGGTTTTGGTTATCACCAAACTCATCACTCAAAAATGTGTTCCTGATAACCGGCTGTCTGTTTCGGAGAGCCATAACCTGAACGGATCAAATTAACAGGCAATACGCCGAGGATTTCTCCAGCACTGCTCACCCACCATGTGCGGATCGGCCACGGGGGACAAAGTGAACAGCAATAAAAGAAGATGAGTGAGGGATTTGGATAAGTCACCCAGGATCACCCCATTATATGAGCTATTCCTTTTTAAACCCTCATCAGCATAGCAGGGATTTCCAGCGCAGCTTTACTACAGCTCAGGCAAGACTACAGTCTCCCAGGAGAAAAAATATTTTTTTTTTTTCCCCCAACAGCGGCGTGATGCAGCTGTCACTTATCAGCTCATGAAAATAAAAGCTTCTTCATTTATGAGGTTTAACTCATTCCTGAGGCAACAAGGTGATGTCAACAGAAAGTCTATTTCAGATTTTTATATAATTAGCAGGCAACTGTTTATCTGCAAAAATCTTCCAACTGTGACCGATGGCTTCCTGTGACAGTGCAGCTAACCTCGGAAACGGAGAGGAGAAGTGTTTGTGTCGGCGAGGGCTCGAGTGCACAGACGAGAGAGAGGGGGAAAAAAAAAAAGATTCTGTTTCAGATTCACTGGGAAAATCTGCAGAGATTCAACTGTACATCCACTCCTCTAAGATCTCCTCGTGAGCCGATACGTCTTCCAAAACGTGGGACCATTAAAGTGAAAGTGGTCTCCCCTCGCCCTGACTTCACCCCCCATTCCCCTTCAGCTACAATATGTGCTTTATTGATCACAAGGCTGTTGCCTGGATTGCTTGTTGTAGTTAGATGTCACTGCTTTGGTCAACGGGAGCTGCCTCACAAATAACACAGGAGATTTCTATTGCAGCCTTGAAAAGAGAGAGACAGGAAAAAAATAAAAAGCACCACTAGCTGTACATGCACTCGAGGATTTACAAAATGCAACATCCAGGGAGGATTGCAGGCTATAAGCTGTGCATATTTGAATTTGTTTTTGTTGTTGAGATTCGTGTTTTTGAAAGAAACACTGTTCTTAGTATACAAGTGTCCATTTGTAATAGGATGTCCTGGTGGAGAGGGTTCGCACTGTAATGACTGCCTGTTCCACTTAAATATTTCAGCGAGACGAGAGCTTCAGTCCAGACAAAAGTCCTTGTCATGTACTTGAGGTGAACTTAAGGCATCTTTACACAAAAGAAAAAGGCAATTAAATATTGATTGGAGCCCTTTGAGAGGAAATGGATGTGGTTGACGGCAGTCAGCAGAACAAAAAAACCCGCAGATAAATGTTGCATGTTTCCTTTAATCAAGTCAAATATAATTAAAATAAAGCCGGCCATCAGCGGAGGTTACCGGAGTTAAATAACCTAACAACTGTTCCATTGCCAGAGTCTGTGAAGTGGAAATGCTTCTCCGCTGTCATTAATTGCACTTAGAAGTTCTCCGTAAGTGATGTTGACCAATGCATGTTTTGGCAAGCGGCCAGCCAAACAACTAAGCTGACTGAATTCGTGCTGTCATGTTTTATTCTGCACCCAAAGCACCCAAATGGCCACAGTCGGAATGCATAAAAGTTTGAGGCTTGACGGGGACACAGCAAACTATTTTCTTGGCGTAACAACTGTCTGTTTAGTAAGCCGCGCCACGCTCTGTGAAGCTTTCCATTCCAGCACCGCACATATGTAGTGTTTAAGTATAATGGTGGGAGACTCACTGCTTGAAATTCATGGTCATTTTTTTTGAACAATGGGTGCTTGATTTCAGACAAAGGTAGACAAAAGCAGACATTTCTTTTCTAACTTGCGGCTGGGAGACAGCTGAAATGACCACTGGAGCTGGAGGATGTTATCAGCTGAAACTAGCTAACCAATTAAGCTCTGGGAGTTAGTTGAAAATGTCGCTTCTGACTCATTTCATAAAGTGTGACAGTGACTCATTTTGAAACAAGGATCTTGGAAAGGGGTCTGCGCAATTAATGGTTTCATGTCGGTCTCAGATATAAAGACTAAAACCGCATGAATTCATATTCATATTTGAAACTCAACCCTTATATGTTCCAATACAACCAAGCTGTCTTCTGATGTACATTTAGAAAGAAACACCCTTAACAGCTCTTTGATTCAGGGGACGGGGGTTTGTGTCTTGTGTGGACTTATTCTAGACTTAAATCTTATTTAGGTTAAGCCATCAAAACATCACATTTACAAAAATATCATGGCTTGGGTTGAAATACAATCCATCTACATGATGTTTACAGCTTTATGGTCTTACCAGGGAGATGATTTGCGCCCCATCTAATATATAATTTCATTTAAAATAAATAAATGGCACTGATATGTGGGTTTTGACATCTCAAATCATCAAGGGCCTTTTGCTCGACTGTCTCTGATTTGTTTGGAACTTTTTTTGTTTTATATCGTAAATCATGGACATTTAAGATTTTAAATTTTAGATCAAGATTTTTATCTTCTTTTTTTTTCTTTCTTTTTAAAAGTGCCCATCAACCTACTTTCAGCACATTTTGGCACATTGAAGCTTAAGGCTCTGTTTGAATAACAACATCTTAGGAAATATAAGAATACTACAACGATAAAAATGTAAGTTTTAACCTTTAACTTCAATATTCTCTGTTATTTCTCATCACGTCATTGACTCAGATTCTATAATATTGTAGCTCTATCATTAAGGCATAAAAACCAACAAAAACAGGTAAATCAGTGAATGATCAAGCAGATATTGCTCTAAAACTGATGATTTGTGGTGGAGTGACATGTTCATGTGCAATCTGAGAGAAGATAAGATTTCCTCAGGACTTAATTCAGAATGCAGTTTAGCTGCACTGGACTGTACTTTTCAGGAGACTTTAAACCACATGTATGTACCAAATAGTAAAGCAGGGACGTTCTGAGGATGGGTTTAACAAACCAGTTACTGTCTGTCTTGTTTCTTTGAGTGTAAACTGCTCCAATTCCAAATAAAAGCTGATAGTGGCACAAACATTAGCCTCCACTCTAGCAAATGCATCCAGACTCAGGGTGGTGGATGTGCAATTCACAGCTGGGGACTCTTACAAAATAATTTATCATCCTAGAAACTAATGTAGTTATTTATTGGTGTGTTTTTTGGCACTGGAACTGATGGTAGATTTCCACTGTGGGTAGTAATCTAGTTAGCCGGACATCCTAACAGATAAACAATAAACACAATGTTTAATCCATTCCTCCAAGTATATGTCTTATCTCAGCGTGAGGAAAAGCTTGACAGGCCTGCTTTGACTGAATTTGTTAAGCTATGATTGGACAGTTGCTCCTCAGGGGAGGGATTTCATGATTTTTTCCCCCACTGGTGAATGCAACGTTCAGGCTGTGCTTCACAGTATAGCTTGTGATGCTAATTCATTTCCCTGAATTGTGAGTGTACAAATTTGACTCTGTGGGCCATCTTAGCTGCTCTACTGTAAAATTTATTGTAAAGGAAAAAACATGAGGGGTTATCCACGCACAGCAGGCTCAACCACAGACTTTCAGAGCAGGTGTGGAGACACAGTCGAGAGGCTTTATTAATTCGGTGTCAGGTAAACAGACCGCAGTATAGAGAACAAGGTGCAGAGGTAGGTGTCATTCTGACAGGCAGCACAGAGAGAAACAGGAGTAGCAGCGCTGGGATCAAGAAGCACCTGCTGCTCCCTCAAGAGCTCTTCAGCAGCATGGAAATGCTGAGAAGAAGACGAAAACAATAAACACTTTTCTATGCAGTGAACACACAATTCTGGCTTGGCGTTTAGAGAAGAAGAGAGCCTATTAATGGCATGAGATGTGTTTCCAATTCCATCTCTGCTGAGACCGTAATCACATTATGCATAACATTTTTGCGTCTGAATACAGCCGGCCCTTTTACCTGCACAGTGGGACACCGCCGTGTGTGGGGCTCCATTTGCAAATACCAATCCTGCTCCTCTCTCTAAGTGCAATGTGACATATACAAAAACACACTGCCAAAGGGTTGCAGATGTACTAATGTGCAGTTTTAATTCTATAGACGCTGCCAGTAGCAAGTATTGCAGCAAAAACCAGCTCTTTCCTGCCAAGCCCAGACCTACATCACATACATAATGTTCAGCTATAAACCTTCTGTAAACTAAGAAACCACACAGCAACAGAACACCACTGCAGAGCAGAGAGACCTCACACTCGAGCAGAGGTCAGCGCTGAAATGATGACTGACAGGGGCAATCAGGGTTCTTTCTCCCAGTTGTGTAACTTTCCCACAGCACTGTATGTGTTCATTATGCTCCCCGGGCACATCACTTAACTGGGCTAACTCCTATCAGTTCCTCAGCCTCATCAACCGCAACCACTTTGTTTTAAAGTCAGCCAGTACCATTGCTCATGCATCACAGCTACTGCACAAATCAAAGGAGAATGACTACAGGACTCATGTGGAATCCCTAAATGTTACATTAGCACTTCTATCAACTCTGTCTCTCTGAAGAAAGAAAGAATGTAAGATGTAATTTTTTTTTTTTTGCTTTTTTAAGGGAGGAGAAAAGTGATTATTCTCTAGATTGTACTGAACGGCACAATTGTGTTTTTAAAGTGCATTGAAGTGTTTTTAACGCCTGGAGAATGTAATGACACTTTACAATGAAGATTTTCTTGCAATTTTTGTTAGCACTTTTAAAGCATCCTGATTCAGATTGCTATTGTGTAATGCCTCTAAAAAACACTCAGAACATTTGGAAGTTTTACCCTTTTATTATTTTTAAGCGTTAAATTATGGTTGCTATAGAATTTGCCCCCCCCAAAAAAAGACTCTTGTAAAAGTGAGCACAGGTTTCTACAAAGTGATGTCAGTGAATTAAACATATAAAACATAAGATAAGTGAATGCATCAGTCGTTAGCAGATGCACTTTCAGGGGATAAGTCGGAATCAGCCTGCCAAAGCTGGACACTGCAGTTTTACCACATCTTTGCAAACCTCTATCAGGTTACACAGGGATCTTTAATAGCCATTTTCTAGCCCAGCTGCAAATTCTCAATTGGATTGAGGTCTGAGCTCTGACTTGACCACTCCACAATATTCACCTTGTTGTCTTCTGTCCCTTTCTGTGTAGCTCATTGTCTTGCTGGAAAATAAGTGTCCTCCCAAGTTGCAGACTACATCAGGTAGTCCTCCAGGATTCCTCTACACTTTACTGCACTTATTTTATATTCTATCTCCACAAGTCTTCCATGGCCAGCTGCAGGAATCCACATGATGATGCTGCCACCACTGTGCTTTACAGTAGGGATGGTGGGTTTTGGTGATGTGCAGGGTTTAGTATCAAACATGGTCTCATCAGACCAAAGAACCTTCTTCCAGTTGACTTTTGGTGAATTCTAGTTGAGATTTCACGAGTATTTTTTTTTTTTAGCTTTCTCCTCACATACACGTTTGAGTGTTGACAAATAGGCAACAGTTGCTGTATGCATAGTCACCCCAATCTCTGTTGCTGAATCTTTTAATTCCTTCAGAGGAGTCATAGGTGTTCTGGTGGCCTCCCACACTCGCCTCTTTCTTGTAGTGTCACTGAATTTTTTAAGGACGACCTGCTCCGGGCAGATTTAAGCATGCACCTTCTATTTCTCAATGTTAGGGTTAACTGTGCTCCGAGGGATATTCATTCACCGACGAGGATATTTTCTTATATCCACTCCCTGCCTTATACTTTTCAGTAGCCTGTTACTAGAGTTGCTGTGCGTGTGTTCTTTTGTCTTCACGGCGTAGTTATAATTAGAAGCACTGATTCACCAGGGACATGACCTTCCAGATACAGGTGTCTTTATACTACAATTACTTGAGACACATCTACCGCGCTCAGATTCCCTCCATTTGACTAATTGTGTGACTTCCAGCACCAATTGACTGCACCTGACTTGAATTAGGTGACTCACTTTAAAGGGGGAGAATATTTATCCAGTCACTTATTTTACTTTTTTTTTCTTATTATTATTTTTAATTAATTAACTCTTCTTTGCAGAAATCTGTTTTCGCTTTGACATGACAGATTGTCTCCTACATTCATGCTACAATGAGACAAATTAAACTGACTGTGATTTGATGTTGAAAAGCCAGACAGTCTGCAGGGGGGCTGAACACTTTTTAATAGGCACTATTAAGATTCAACATGTTTAAAATACAAAATAATGAGCCAATAAATCTTCTGTAGGGAAATGTAATCCTATACTGGTGATTATAGCATTACTATTTTGGTATTATTGGGGCTTTGGCTGCTAATTTTAATATTGAGATGTGACTCGAGTCCCATATTACCTGAGGCGGTGACATTTTTTAAGTACTTATGGGAATGTCACCTCTACAAAGGCTGGCACTGTAGCATATATATGGGATCCCACAGGGGTCAATTATCTCCTATATTGTTCGGCCTATGCCTGCTCCCATGAAATCTTCTATAAGGATTTGATATCTGTGATAACACAAAGGCTTCACCAAGTTGTTCTATGTGTTATAAAAAGGCACCTAAAAAGTCTTGAAAGAGAGGATCGGTGCAACATATATGGCGTTAAGGTAACGCAGCATGTCATTTAGGAGAAAAACTTGGTCTTTGACATTGCATTAAGAAGAGTAGAAATTGGAATCGTACTCATATCTACTGACTTACACCCGTTGCCAGTATGTAGCGCCAGTGCAGAAAGCAGTGTGCTTGATTTTCATGTGCAAGATGAGCGCTCACATACTTTGGGACATTCTAGTTTTTAAACAATCCAACCCTATCCTTAAACATACAATCACAAAAACGTAAAATACTGCAGAAGGTAAGACATTTTTTAATGCTCGTACAGGATGTAGAAAGGTGTAATGAGGTTATTCTTTAGAATAGCACTTAGTTAGATCTGCATCGGCCCGTCGGTTGTTCCCAGGATAAAATCTGAAACTTATTTAATAACACCTGAAGCTATACATTAATTATAACAGGTATTTAAAAACCATATATATGATAGAGAATAGAATATAGACTGAAAGCCAGTATATATTCTTCCAAGAGAGGATATCGTTTAGCTCCAACAGTTCTAAATAAGTGATAATATTTTCTCAATAAGACTTGATTGAAGCACTTTAATGCATCAAATACAGCAACATATTGAAATCACCAACATATCTGTAGCAAAAGCAGCTTACACATTCATAATCTACTTGTAATAAAAACACTGGTACACATTTGTTTTTAGTTATTTATTAGCTGATTTATTTGTTGATTACGGTTCTAGCCTTTTATCATATTTTAATATTTTATCATTAT